>NC_134847.1:5531129-5833899 GCF_965363235.1 Mytilus galloprovincialis
AAAAATAAGAATTTTCAGCAAACTGGATGAAACTTTACAGGAATGGTAACTGGCATAGGCAGAGTTGGATTTTGAAGTTAGAATTTTCAAAATGGCCGCCGTAACCATGGAAACAGCAAAAATATCAAAAATTCAAAATGTTCAAACTTAATGAAACTTTGCAAAAATGTTACTAGACATCTGTAGATGCTCTCTTTGACTTTGGAATTGTCAAAATGGCTGCCGCTCACCTGGTAATAGGGGGAAGGGGTGCCTTCCGTTATTGCTAGCAATTACAAATCTAGTTGTGAATAGTCTTACATATGGTAATAGTTCTGAACTGGTTGAGGTAAAATGATCTTTTTATGACCTATTTATATGTGTTTGTGCTCAACCGATCCTTTTACTTCATGTTCGATACGCATTTGTTCCTTACTTGTTTTTTATACGTTCTACCTTTTAACTGCTTTATGTCCGTATGTTTGAAGATGGATCTTGGTTCGACGGGATGAAATCACCGTGTTAGCGCTTGCGTAAAAACGAAGATGTGGTATGATTGCCAATGAGACAACACTCCACATTAGACCAAAATGACACAGAAATTATCAACTATAGTTCACTGTACGGCCTTCAACAATGAGCATAGCCCAAACCGTGTAGTCACCTATAAAAGGCCCAGACATGACAACCTCATACAATTCAAACAACAAAACTGACGGCCGTATTTCATATACAAAAATATAAACGGAAATATGTAACACAAAAACAAACGATAACTACTTAATTTCAGGCTCTTGTCTAGGGACAGGCACATACTTACATAATGTGGTAGAGTTAAACATGTAAGCAGGGTGTACATCGTTTCGGAGCATGCTATTACCTTGTTTAATTCGTTCCATCACTCGCTTATAATTCGCTTATAATACGTGTATCTTACGTTGCACCTTTGTTTTGTTGTCTCTGGTGGAAGATTTGGGCTCTTAGAGGTGATATAACTCTGTAAGTGCATTTGTATCCGTTCCAGCGGTCGGATAATACCCTGTTAAATATTCGTTACTAATTCGCTTTTAAAAAGTTTGTTGTACGTTGCACCTTTTAGAAAAGGATTTCCAATTGTGTTCATATCTCTGGTGGTAATAATGTGTTCTTATAGATGAAATACCCCTATAAGCGCATATGTACTCGTTCCAGCGATCGGTTAATACCCTGTTACCTATTCGTTACCTATTCACTTATAGTACGTTTGTTGTACGTTGCACCTTTTAGAAAAGGATTTTCAATTAAATTCATATCTCTGGTGGTAACAATGTGTTCTTAGAGATGAAATGACCCCATTAGAGCGCATGTACCCGTTCCAGCGCTCGGTAAATAACCTGTTACTTATTCGCTTTTAATGTGCGGGGTATACGGTGCACCTTGAAATAAATCGTTTTTTAATTGTGTTCAGGTCTCTTGTGGTAAGAATGTGTTCTTAGAGATGAAATTACCCTATTAGCGCGCATGTACCCGTTCCAGCGCTCGGTTAATACCCTGTTACCTATTCGTTACCTATTCGTTACCTATTCGCTTATAATACATTTTTTTATACGTTGCACCTGTTAGAAAAGGATTTTCAATTATGTCCAGGTCTCAGGTGGTAACAATGTGTTCTTAGAGATGAAATGACCCCATTAGAGCGCATGTACCCGTTCCAGCGCTCGGTAAATAACCTGTTACCTATTCGTTACCTATTCGCTTTTAATGCGCGGGGTATACGTCGCACCTTGAAATAAATCGTTTTTTAATTGTGTTCAGGTCTCTGGTGGTAAGAATGTGTTCTTAGAGATGAAATGACCCTATTAGCGCGCATGTACCCGTTCCAGCGCTCGGTTAATACCCTGTTACCTATTCGTTACCTATTCGCTTATAATACATTTTTTTATACGTTTCACCTGTTAGAAAAGGATTTTCAATTATGTCCATGTCTCAGGTGGTAACAATGTGTTCTTAGAGATAAAATTACCCTATTAGCGCTCATGTACCCGTTCCAGTGCTCGGTAAATAATCTTGTTACCTATTCGTTACCTATTCGCTTTTAATGCGCGGGGTATACGCTGCAACTTGAAATAAATCGTGTTTTAATTGTGTTCATGTCTGGTGGTAACAATGTGTTCTTAGAGATGAAATGACCCTATTAGAGCGCATGTACCCGTTCCAGCGCTCGGTAAATAACCTGTTACTTATTCGTTACTTATTCGCTTTTAATGCGCGGGGTATACGGTGCACCTTGAAATAAATCGTTTTTTAATTGTGTTCAGGTCTCTGGTGGTAAGAATGTGTTCTTAGAGATGAAATTACCCTATTAGCGCGCATGTACCCGTTCCAGCGCTCGGTTAATACCCTGTTACCTATTCGTTACCTATTCGTTACCTATTCGTTACCTATTCGTTACCTATTCGCTTATAATACATTTTTTTATACGTTGCACCTGTTAGAAAAGGATTTTCAATTATGTCCAGGTCTCAGGTGGTAACAATGTGTTCTTAGAGATGAAATGACCCCATTAGAGCGCATGTACCCGTTCCAGCGCTCGGTAAATAACCTGTTACCTATTCGTTACCTATTCGCTTTTAATGCGCGGGGTATACGGTGCACCTTGAAATAAATCGTTTTTTAATTGTGTTCAGGTCTCTGGTGGTAAGAATGTGTTCTTAGAGATGAAATGACCCTATTAGCGCGCATGTACCCGTTCCAGCGCTCGGTTCATACCCTGTTACCTATTCGTTACCTATTCGTTACCTATTCGTTACCTATTCGCTTATAATACATTTTTTTATACGTTGCACCTGTTAGAAAAGGATATTCAATTATGTCCAGGTCTCAGGTGGTAACAATGTGTTCTTAGAGATGAAATGACCCTATTAGCGCGCATGTACCCGTTCCAGCGCTCGGTTAATACCCTGTTACCTATTCGTTACCTATTCACTTATAATACATTTGTTGTACGTTGCACCTTTTAGAAAAGGATTTTCAATTGTGTCCATGTCTCTGGTGGTAACAATGTGTTCTAAGAGATGAAATGACCCTATTAGCGCGCATATACCCGTTCCAGCGCTCGGTTAATACCCTGTTACCTATTCGTTACCTATTCACTTATAATACGTTTGTTGTACGTTGCACTTTTTAGAAATGATTTTCAATTGTGTTCATGTCTTTGGTGGTAACAATGTGTTCTTAGAGATGAAATGATCCTAATAGCGCATATGTACCCGTTCCAGCGGTCGGTTAATACCCTGTTACCTATTCGTTACTTATTCGCTTTAAATACGTTTGTTGTACGTTGCACCTTTTGGAAAAGGATTTTCACTTGTGTTCATGTCTCTGGTGGTAACAATGTGTAATTAGAGATGAAATGACCCTATTAGCGTGCATGTACCCGTGCAAGCGCTCGGTTAATACCCTGTTACCTTTTCGTTAACTATTCGTTACCTATTCACTTATTATACGTTTGTTGTACGTTGCACCTTTTAGAAAAGGATTTTCAATTGTGTCCATGTCTCTGGTGGTAACAATGTGTTCTAAGAGATGAAATGACCCTGTTAGCGCGCATGTACCCGTTTCAGCGCTCGGTTAATACCTTGTTACCTATTCGTTACCTATTCACTTATAATACGTTTGTTGTACGTTGCACCTTTTAGAAAAGAATTTTCAATTGTGTCCATGTCTCTGGTGGTGACAATGTGTTCTAAGAGATGAAATGACCCTATTAGGGTGCATGTACCCGTTCCAGCGCTCAGTAAATACCCTGTTACCTATTCGTTACCTATTCGTTACCTATTCTCTAATAATACGTTTGTTGTACGTTGTACCTTTTAGAAAAGGATTTTCAATTGTGTCCATGTCTCTGGTGGTAACAATGTGTTCTTAGAGATTAAATGACCCTATTAGCGTGCATGTACCCGTTCCAGCGCTCGGTTAATACCCTGTTACCTATTCGTTACCTATTCGTTACCAATTCGTTACCTATTCACTTATAATACGTTTGTTGTACGTTGTACCTTTTAGAAAAGGATTTTCAATTGTGTCCATGTCTCTGGTGGTAACAATGTGTTCTTAGAGATTAAATGACCCTATTAGCGTGCATGTACCCGTTCCAGCGCTCGGTTAATACCCTGTTACCTATTCGTTACCTATTCGTTACCTATTCACTTATAATACGTTTGTTGTACGTTGTACCTTTTAGAAAAGGATTTTCAATTGTGTCCATGTCTCTGGTGGTAACAATGTGTTCTTAGAGATTAAATGACCCTATTAGCGCGCATGTACCCGTTCCAGCCCTCGGATAATACCCGGTTACTTATTTGTCACTTATTCGCTTTTAATGCGCAGGGTATATGTTACACCTTGAAATAAATTGTTTTTTATGTGTGTTCATGTCTCTGGTGGTAACAATGTGTTCTAAGAGATGAAATGACCCTATTAGCGCGCATGTACCCGTTCAAGCGCTCGGTTAATATCCTGTTTCCTATTCGTTACCTATTCGTTACTTATTCGCTTATAATACGTTTGTTGTACGTTGCACCTTTTAGAAAAAGATTTTCATTTATGTTCATGTCTCTGGTGGTAACAATGTGTTCTTAGAGATGAAATGAACCTATTAGCGCGTATGTTCCTGTTCCAGCGCTCGGATAATACACGGTTACTTATTCGTTACTTATTCGCTTTAAATGCGCAGGATATACGTTGCATCTTGAAATAAATTGTTTTTTAATTGTGTTCATGTCTCTGGTGGAAACAATGTGTTCTTAGAGATGAAATGACCCTATTAGCGCGCATGTACCCGTTCCAGCGCTCGGTTAATAACCTGTTACCTATTCGTTACCTATTCGTTACTTATTCGCTTCTAATACGTTTGTTGTACGTTGCACCTTTTAGAAAAAGATTTTATTTTGTGTTCATGTCTCTTGCGGTAATAATGTGTTCTTATAGATGAAATACCCCTATTAGAGCATATTACCCGTTCCAGCGCTCGGATAATACCCGGTTACTTATTCGTTCCTTATTTGCTTTTAATGCGCAGGGTATACGTTGCACCTTGAACTAAATGGTTTTTTATTGTGTTCGTGTCTCCGGTGGTAAAAATGTCTTCTTAGAGATGAAATGACCCTATTAGCGCGCGTGTACCCGTTCCAGCGCTCGGTTAATACCCTGTTACCTATTCGTTACCTTTTCGTTACCTATTCACTTATAATACGTTTGTTGTACGTTGCACCTTTTAGAAAAGGATTTTCACTTGTGTTCATGTCTCTGGTGGTAACAATGTGTAATTAGAGATGAAATGACCCTATTAGCATGCATGTACCCGTTCCAGCGCTCGGTTAATACCCTGTTACCTATTCGTTACCTATTCGTTACTTATTCGCTTTTAATACGTTTGTTGTACGTTGCACCTTTAAGAAACGGATTTTCAATTGTGTTCATATCTCTTGTGGTAATAATGTGTTCTTATAGATAAAATACCCCTATTAGCCCATATTACCCGTTCCAGCGCTCGGATAATACCCGGTTACTTATTCGTTCCTTATTCGCTTTTAATGCGTATGGTATACGGTGCACCTTGAAATAAATCGTTTTTTAATTGTGTTCGTGTCTCTGGTGGTAACAATGTGTTCTTAGAGATAAAATGACCCTATTAGCGCGCATGTACCCGTTCCAGCGCTCGGTTAATACCCTGTTACCTATTCGTTACCTATTCACTTATAATACATTTGTTGTACATTGCACCTTTTAGAAAAGGATTTTCAATTGTGTCCATGTCTCTGGTGGTAACAATGTGTTCTAAGAGATGAAATGACCCTATTAGCGCGCATATACCCGTTCCAGCGCTCGGTTAATACCCTATTACCTATTCGTTACCTATTCGTTACCTATTCACTTATAATACGTTTGTTGTACGTTGCAATTTTTAGAAAAGGATTTTCAATTGTGTTCATGTCTCTGGTGGTAACAATGTGTTCTTAGAGATGAAATGATCCTATTAGCGCATATGTACCCGTTCCAACGCTCGGTTAATACCCTGTTACCTATTCGTTACCTATTCGTTACTTATTCGCTTTAAATACGTTTGTTGTACGTTGCACCTTTTGGAAAAGGATTTTCACTTGTGTTCATGTCTCTGGTGGAAACAATGTGTAATTTGAGATGAAATGACCCTATTAGCGTGCATGTACCCGTTCCAGCGCTCGGTTAATACCCTGTTACCTATTCGTAACCTATTCGTTACCTATTCACTTATTATATATACGTTTGTTGTACGTTGAACCTTTTAGAAAAGGATTTTCAATTGTGTCCATGTCTCTGGTGATAACAATGTGTTCTTAGAGATGAAATGACCCTATTAGCGCGCATGTACCCGTTCCAGCGCTCGGTTGATACCCTGTTACCTATTCGTTACCTATTCACTTATAATACGTTTGTTGTACGTTGCACCTTTTAGAAAAGGATTTTCAATTGTGTTCATGTCTCTGGTGGTAACAATGTGTTCTTAGAGATGAAATGACCCTATTAGCGTATATGTACCCGTTCCAGCGCTCGGTTAATACCCTGTTACCTATTCGTTACTTATTCGCTTAATATACGTTTGTTGTACGTTGCACTTTTTAGAAAAAGATTTTTACTTGTGTTCATGTCTCTGGTGGTAACAATGTGTAATTAGAGATGAAATGACCCTATTAGCGTGCATGTACCCGTTCCAGCGCTCGGTTAATATCCTGTTACCTATTCGTTACCTATTCGTTACCTATTCACTTATAATACGTTTGTTGTACGTTGCACCTTTTAGAAAAGGATTTTCAATTGTGTCCATGTCTCTGGTGGTAACAATGTGTTCTTAGAGATGAAATGACCCTATTAGCGCGCATGTACCCGTTCCAGCGCTCGGTTAATACCCTGTTACCTATTCGTTACCTATTCACTTATAATACATTTGTTGTACGTTGCACCTTTTAGAAAAGGATTTTCAATTGTGTCCATGTCTCTGGTGGTAACAATGTGTTCTAAGAGATGAAATGACCCTATTAGCGCGCATATACCCGTTCCAGCGCTCGGTTAATACCCTGTTACCATAATCGTTACCTATTCACTTATAGTACGTTTGTTGTACGTTGCACCTTTTAGAAAAGGATTTTCAATTGTGTCCATGTCTCAGGTGGTAACAATGTGTTCTTAGAGATGAAATGACCCTATTAGCGCACATGCACCCGTTCCAGCGCTCGGTTAATACCCTGTTACCTATTTGTTACCTATTCGTTGCCTATTCACTTATAATACGTTTGTTGTACGTTGCACCTTTTAGAAAAGGATTTTCACTTGTGTTCATGTCTCTGGTGGTAACAATGTGTTCTTAGAGATGAAATGACCCTATTAGCGCTTATGTACCCGTTCCAGCGCTCAGTTAATACCCTGTTACCTATTCGTTACCTATTCGTTACTTATTAGTAGTGTTGTCAAATCGTACACTTTTGCGTAACCGGTTACTCGGACAATCGTTCGACCGATTAACCGGTTAACCGGTAATTTAAGTTGGTGTTTGAAAGCCTTATCAATAGAACCCTACACATAGATATAAGATGTGGTATGAGTGTCAATTTGACAACCTTTCATCAAAGTCATAAATACGCTTTTAGAATTGAAGTTTTTCCTTTAGCATTATACGGCTTGTCTGTGAGGATTCCTGGCGAAGTTTGAATTTTAATAATCAAATACACCGTATCAATTAAAGCGTTTGTACTAACTTCAGATTAAAAAAAAAAAAAAATCTTAATCTCGTAGAATTGAATATCATGTCATATGCCTGAAATCGATTATTCTTTCCTTTTCTCTTGTTGTCTCCGAAAATAATGCGGCGTGTTTCAATTTGAAGTGATTAATTATGAAAAAGAAGATGTGGTATGCCGGATTTCCAATGAGACAATTCTTCACAAGAGACCAAAATGACACAGAAACTAACCACTATAGGTCATTGTACATGCTGTACGACCTGTTTCTTCACTGTGTTTGCTTTTAACTTTAAGCATGTTACTCGTACTTTCACGTAAACATTGAGTACATTCACATTGGTTTGCATTTCACAAATTTTTAATTTAAAGTAAGACTAACCCTTGCACTACGGAGGTTGCATATTTAAATGTAGGTTTACATAATATTAGATCGTAAACGAAATAATGAAGTAATCAGTAAAATTAAATCTCATTACTGATTTAAAGTTTCTGTTAAAAAAACATGATTACCAATTATGTTTCTTAAAGATCCTGCCCCGAACTCTAATTAATTTTATGTTTTTAGGATTAACAATAGCAATCAATATACTGGACAATTGATCTGTCATGTCAAACTAATAACCACGACGACAATTTTTAAATAAAACATAACTATTTAATGATTTTCAACACAAATTTATATAAAATCTATCGAAATTCAAAAAAGTCCGGTTAACCGGTTAACGTTTTTGGTATTCGGTATTCGGTCGTTCTACCGATTAGCCGGTTAACCGGTTAACCGTTGACAACACTACTTATTAGCTTTAAATACGTTTGTTGTACGTTGCACCTTTTAGAAAAGGATTTTCAATTGTGCTCATGTCACTGGTGGCAATAATGTGTTCTAGAGATGAAATGACCCTATTAGCGTGTATGTACCCGTTCCAGCGCCCAGTTAATACCCTGTTATTTATTCGTTCCTTATTCGCTTTTAATACGCGTGGTATACGTTGCACCTTGGAATAAATCGATTATCTATTGCTTTCATGTCTCTGGCGGTAATTGTGTGTTCTCTGAAGTGAAAAAACCCTATTAGCGCATATGTACCCGTTTCAGCGCAACACTGATACCCTGTTACTTATTCGTTTCTTATTCGCTTATAAAATGTGTTGTAGCGGTTAGTGCATCGGACTACTAACACAATGGTTCCTGGTTCGATTCCCGTTTGGGATGAAAATTTCAGGAACTTAATTTTCGGCTTCTCTTGACAACATTTGCGACTATAGTCTTCAGGAAATGATGATAGTCAGTCGGAAGGGGACTATAAATGGCTGACACGTGTTAAGAGAGAGCCATATCTCTTGCACGTTGAAGACACCCTTGTAGATTAAAGAGTAGGCTGATGTGTTCTCTGATCGAAGTTGAAAAAAAACCCTATTAGCGCATATGTACCCATTTCACCGCTCAGTGATACCCTGTAACTTATTCGTTCCTTATTCGCTTTTAAAACGTGTGTAATGCGTTGCACTTTAAAAAGAAATATTTTTGTGTCTCTGGTGGTAACTGTCGGTTTTTAGAGGTGAAATAACCTTAATCGAACATGTGTACCCGTTTCAGCGCTCGACTGATACCCTGTTACTTATTCGTTCCTTATTCGCTTTAAATACGCGTGCTATGCGTTGCACCTTGAAATAAGAAGTAACGAATAGGTAACAAGGTATAAGCCGAGCGCTGGAACGGGTACATAAGCGCTAATAGGGTCATTTCATCTCTAAGAACACATTGTTACCACCAGAGACATGAACACAAGTGAAAATCCTTTTCTAAAAGGTGCAACGTACAACAAACGTATTATAAGCGAATAAGTAACGAATAGGTAACGAATAGGTAACGAAAAGGTAACAGGGTATTAACCGAGCGCTTGAACGGGTACATGCACGCTAATAGGGTCATTTCATCTCTAATTACACATTGTTACCACCAGAGACATGAACACAGGTGAAAATCCCTTTCCAAAAGGAGCAACGTACAACAAACGTATTTAAAGCGAATAAGTAACGAATAGGTAACGAATAGGTAACAGGGTATTAACCGAGCGCTGGAACGGGTACATATGCGCTAATAGGATCATTTCATCTCTTAGAACACATTGTTACCACCAGAGACATGAACACAATTGAAAATCATTTTCTAAAAAGGGCAACGTACAACAAACGTATTATAATTGAATAGGTAACGAATAGGTAACAGGGTATGAACCGAGCGCTGGAACGGGTATATGCGCGCTAATAGGGTCATTTCATCTCTTAGAACACATTGTTACCACCAAAGACATGGACACAATTGAAAATCCTTTTCTAAAAGGTGCAACGTACAACAAATGTATTATAAGTGAATAGGTAACGAAAAGGTAACAGGGTATTAACCGAGCGCTGGAACGGGTACATGCGCGCTAATAGGGTCATTTCATCTCTAAGAACACATTGTTACCACCTGAGATCTGGACATAATTGAAAATCCTTTTGTAACAGGTGCAACGTATAAAAATATGTATTATAAGTGAATAGGTAACGAATAGGTAACAGGGTATTAAACGAGCGCTGGAACGGGTACATGCGCGCTAATAGGGTCATTTCATCTCTAAGAACACATTCTTACCACCAGAGACCTGAACACAATTAAAAAACGATTTATTTCACGTCGCACCGTATACCCCGCGCATTAAAAGCGAATAAGTAACGAATAGGTAACAGGGTATTAACCGAGCGCTGGAACGGGTACATGCGCTCTAATAGGGTCATTTCATCTCTAAGAACACATTGTTACCACCAGACATGAACACAATAAAAACACGATTTATTTCAAGTTGCAGCGTATACCCCGCGCATTAAAAGCGAAAAGGTAACGAATAGGTAACAAGATTATTTACCGAGCACTGGAACGGGTACATGAGCGCTAATAGGGTAATTTCATCTCTAAGAACACATTGTTACCACCTGAGACATGGACATAATTGAAAATCCTTTTCTAACAGGTGAAACGTATAAAAAATGTATTATAAGCAAATATGTAACGAATAGGTAACGAATAGGTAACAGGGTATTAACCGAGCGCTGGAACGGGTACATGCGCGCTAATAGGGTCATTTCATCTCTAAGAACACATTCTTACCACCAGAGACCTGAACACAATTAAAAAACGATTTATTTCAATTTCACCGTATACCCCGCACATTAAAAGCGAATAAGTAACAGGTTATTTACCGAGCGCTGGAACGGGTACATGCGCTCTAATGGGGTCATTTCATCTCTAAGAACACATTGTTACCACCTGAGACCTGGACATAATTGAAAATCCTTTTCTAACAGGTGCAACGTATAAAAAAATGTATTATAAGCGAATAGGTAACGAATAGGTAACAGGGTATTAACCGAGCGCTGGAACGGGTACATGCGCGCTAATAGGGTAATTTCATCTCTAAGAACACATTCTTACCACCAGAGATCTGAACACAATTAAAAAACGATTTATTACAAGGTGCACCGTATACCCCGCACATTAAAAGCGAATAAGTAACAGGTTATTTACCGAGCGCTGGAACGGGTACATGCGCTCTAATGGGGTCATTTCATCTCTAAGAACACATTGTTACCACCAGAGATATGAATTTATTTGAAAATCCTTTTCTAAAAGGTGCAACGTACAACAAACGTACTATAAGTGAATAGGTAACGAATAGGTAACGAATAGGTAACGAATAGGTAACAGGGTATTAACCGATCGCTGGAACGAGTACATGTGCGCTTATAGGGGTATTTCATCTATAAGAACACATTATTACCACCAGAGATATGAACACAATTGGAAATCCTTTTCTAAAAGGTGCAACGTACAACAAACTTTTTAAAAGCGAATTAGTAACGAATATTTAACAGGGTATTATCCGACCGCTGGAACGGATACAAATGCACTTATAGAGTTATATCACCTCTAAGAGCCCAAATCTTCCACCAGAGACAACAAAACAATTGAAAATCATGTTTTAAAAGGTGCAACGTAAGATACACGTATTATAAGCGAATTATAAGCGAGTGATGGAACGAATTAAACAAGGTAATAGCATGCTCCGAAACGATGTACACCCTGCTTACATGTTTAACTCTACCACATTATGTAAGTATGTGCCTGTCCCTAGACAAGAGCCTGAAATTAAGTAGTTATCGTTTGTTTTTGTGTTACATATTTCCGTTTATATTTTTGTATATGAAATACGGCCGTCAGTTTTGTTGTTTGAATTGTATGAGGTTGTCATGTCTGGGCCTTTTATAGGTGACTACACGGTTTGGGCTATGTTCATTGTTGAAGGCCGTACAGTGAACTATAGTTGATAATTTCTGTGTCATTTTGGTCTAATGTGGAGTGTTGTCTCATTGGCAATCATACCACATCTTCGTTTTTACGCAAGCGCTAACACGGTGATTTCATCCCGTCGAACCAAGATCCATCTTCAAACATACGGACATAAAGCAGTTAAAAGGTAGAACGTATAAAAAAACAAGTAAGGAACAAATGCGTATCGAACATGAAGTAAAAGGATCGGTTGAGCACAAACACATATAAATAGGTCATAAAAAGATCATTTTACCTCAACCAATTCAGAACTATTACCATATGTAAGACTATTAACAACTAGATTTGTAATTGCTAGCAATAACGGAAGGCACCCCTTCCCCCTATTACCAGGTGAGCGGCAGCCATTTTGACAATTCCAAAGTCAAAGAGAGCATCTACAGATGTCTAGTAACATTTTTGCAAAGTTTCATTAAGTTTGAACATTTTGAATTTTTGATATTTTTGCTGTTTCCATGGTTACGGCGGCCATTTTGAAAATTCTAACTTCAAAATCCAACTCTGCCTATGCCAGTTACCATTCCTGTAAAGTTTCATCCAGTTTGCTGAAAATTCTTATTTTTGAAATTTTTGACCTTTTTGCATTGTTTCCATGGTAACAAGACCTATTTTGGAAATTCCAACTCCAATGTTGCTCATCATTACTGTGAAGTTTCATGAAGTTTTGAGCATTTTTAGAATTTTGAAAATTTTGGTGTAGTTTCCATGCAACATAGTAGTTCCAATGATCGCCAAAATCATCCAACACCTGTATATAGTGGGCACCTACATTGTTTTAAAATATGATGATTCTGAGTTGAAGCATATCCAAACAGTTTACCAAAAACCAAAAACTGATTTTTTTCACAATTGTGCCGTTTCCATGGTAACGACAGCCATATTAAACTATTCCATGCCATAATTAAAAAGGGGGAAGGATATTAAAAATCAAATCAGTAACGAATAGGTAACGAATAGGGAATAGGGAATAGGTAACGAATAGGTAACGAATAGGGAATAGGGAATAGGTAACGAATAGGCAACGAATAGGGAATAGGGAATAGGTAACGAATAGGCAACGAATAGGGAATAGGGAATAGGTAACGAATAGGCAACGAATAGGGAATAGGGAATAGGTAACGAATAGGTAACGAATAGGGAATAGGGAATAGGTAACGAATAGGCAACGAATAGGGAATAGGGAATAGGTAACGAATAGGGAATAGGGAATAGGTAACCAACTTGACGCCCATGGTGCATGTTGTCATTCGCATTCTGATTAATTTACACAGTTCAATAAAATATACATGTTAACATTATCTATATTGGTTTTGAATTTAGTTACTAGATCAGAAAACTGATTTGTTTCTCGCAGACAACACAAAATAATATACATATTAACTCGACACTTAATCTAAACATCCCTACAACAAAATGGGACGATCAAACAGATTTCCTAATTTTGATAAAGGTGAAATATGTAGAATAAGAATTGTGCACTCCGGAATAAGATCATAAATAAAGCCCTATATAAAGTGTAAACCAAAAAGAAATAATGTATGAAATCATTTTTTATTACATCTGCTTGCATAATAATATTGAAGTTGAAACTAACAACGATCACGTGTATCCTGTCAACCCCTGAAAAACATAATATTGTCTTCTTGACTACTTCCGCAAACCGTGGTCTGGTAAAATGATATATTGTTATAGTGTATGTTAAATAATAATATTGAAGTTGAAACTAACAACGATCACGTGTATCCTGTCAACCCCTGAAAAACATAATATTGTCTTCTTGACTACTTCCGCAAACCGTGGTCTGGTAAAATGATATATTGTTATAGTGTATGTTAATTAACAAATGTATCAATAAAAGAAAAGAACTTATATATGTCTATTCCAGATCATTAGTAATTTGGCTCTTTCCACTAGCTTTTCATTGTCAGTGTATATTTATGTCCCTCCTAAAGAATTGGCAAATCGATTATTCAAGTAAACCAATTAAAACTAGAGGCTCTAAAGAGCCTGTCTCTCACCTTGGTCTATGTTCATATTAAACAAAGGACACAGATGGATTCTTGAAAAAATTCTTGTTTTGGTGATGGCGATGTGTTTGTAGATCTTACTTTACTGAACATTCTTGCTACTTACAATTTTCTCTATCTATAATAAACTTGGCCCTTTAGTTACAGACGAAAATATTTTGAAAAAAATTAACAAAAATTTACAAAATTAATGAAAATGGTTAAAAATTGACTATAAAGGGCAATAACTCCTTAAAGGGTCAACTGACAATTTTGATCATGTTGACTTATTTGTAGATCTTACTTTGCTGAACATTATTTCTGTGTGCAGTTTATCTCCATCTATAACGTTATTCAAGATAATAACCAAAAACAGCAAAAAATTCTTTAAAAATACCAATTGGGGGAGCAACCCAACAACCAGATGTCCAATTCATCTGAAACTTCTAGGGCATATAGATATTGATTTGATAAACAATTGAACTTTTTTGTCAGATTTGCTCTAAAGGATTCGTTTACAGAGTTATAACCCAACACATTTTTAAAACTAAATACATCAATTATGATTGTGGCTAAGTTTGGTTAAATTTGGCCCAGCAGTTTCAGGAGAAGATTTTTGTAAAATATTAAAAAAAAAAACAACGAAAAATTGGTAAAAAATAACTATAAAGGGCAATAACTCCTTCAGGAGTCAAATGACCATTTTGGTCACGTTAACTTACTTGTAGATCTTAATTTTTTGAACACTATTGCTGTTTACAGTTTATCTCTATCTATAATAATAGTCAAGATAATAACCACAAACGTCAAAATTTCCTTAAAATTACCAATGTTGGGCAGCAACCCAACAACCGGTTGTCCGAATCATCTGCAAATTTCAGGGCAGATCGATCTTGACTTGATAAACAATTTTACCTCATGTCAGATTGCTCTAAATGCTCTGCTTTCAGAGTTATAAGCCAAAATCTAGATTTTACCCCTATGTTCTATTTTTAGCCATGGCGGCCATCTTGATTGGTTTGACGGGTCACCGGACACATTTTTTAAACTAGATACTCAAATGATGATTGTGGCCAAGTTTGGTTAAATTTGTCCCAGTAGTTTCAGTGGAGAAGATTTTTGTAAAAGTTAGATGCGAGAAAAGCTCACTTGGCCCTTTGGGCCAGGTGAGCTAAAAAGAATGCAATTTTATAACAAGAATGCATTGTTGTCTTGCTTAGCATACCCTATTCATAATTGAAAATATCAACAAACAGGAAGTAAGCAAACATTAAATCCAAAAGAAAATCACATGTGTTACAAATCATCACTATCAAGCACCTGAACATGGATAAAATCAATCTGTTGCGATGGTCTACGCTAAAGTGCGATGCTTCCTACTTTATTTGGCCTTTTTAACTTTTTTGGATTCGAGCGTCACTGATGAGTCTTTTGTAGACGAAACGTGCGTCTGGCGTATACTGAATTTAATCCTGGCCCCGGCGCCATAAAACTATTTGAGTAAAGTTTTTTTACTCAGCCTGAGAATTTTCTCAATTTTTTTATTCTCAGCAAGATGCACCGCCATAAAAAAAATTCTCAGATATTTTCTTACTCAAAGTTGAGAATATTCTTAAATATTTGAGTATAGCCAAAACCATACTTAAGTATATAAAAAAATCTTAAATGTTTTTTTTAAGGTAATTTGATATAAAATTACAAATGTTGATAGTGTTTTTGTTAAAATTTGCAATGAAGAACTTCACTTATCAACTCAAATCAAGTTCTATCCAAAGGAACATACACATCTTTATTCCTTAACATATTTTTTTTATACATTTTTTAGGATGAATACTCAAAATCAATGTTTTCTATAAAAAAAAAAGCTGATTAATAGGGTGCTTAAATGTGCATTTTTTTACATAAAAAAATAAGAGTACGGTAAAACGACTGAAATATGTCTCATAAATTTTCTGTAAAAGCAAATGAAAATTAAAAATGTAAGTTGATAACCCCATCTTTGTTAGTTGGTTGTACCATATTAATCTTACCAAATTTTAAAAGATACTACAAAAAAAGCGACCAATTAAACAGCTTCTCGTTGTACATGTTGTAGATACTTCTTCACTTTTAACATATCCCGCTTGACGCTTGAATATCTGATCTTTCTTAGAAATTACCCAAATAAACGAGGCGATTAACAGAAAAGAAAATACCCCCCCCCCCCTCAAAAAAATAAGAAGAAGAAAAAATGTGCAAAAAAAAAAAGCAATTCCCCCGACATATTTTCCGTATGCAAAGTGACCTCCGTGTGACCCATCTTGTAAAAATCCGGTGATCACAATACGCATGGATGTCCTTAAAATAAACTATTATCTGATTGTACATGTTAATTACATTGCTCAATATCCATGCTTTTTGGTGGATTGTTGACAAACAGGTGACAATCATTAAACTTCGGCTTCAAAACACGAACTTTAATTACCTGCTATATTTTCACAACACTGACCGATTGAAAAAAAAATTGACGATTGTACGAAATTTATGCGAAAAAAAATGATAAAATCGTGCACAGAAGACTTAGTTTATGATGTTTGTATGCATTGGTTTAATAATTGGAATACTATTATTTTTCACCGGTCACTTATTTATTGACTTTGAATAGAATTACAGAATAAAAAAGTCTGAGCTCACGTTCGCCAGCATGCTTACTACGTCTTATGTTCCAGTTTTGTAAGATCCATAATTCATTGCAATTTAATACACCATTTTTTGGTGAGGGCTGTTTGACTGATACTCGAGGACGGATAATTACATTGTTTTCGATTTTTTTTCCCTTCCAATAAATTTTAAACATATGCTCTAAAATAGATGATAGATAAGCAATTTTTTATATTTTGTTTGACAGTTGGGCTTATCAATGTCTTTTCTCTCTTAAATCTATTTTTACAATTTACTACTGGTACATCAATTAGATTGCAGTACCGGAACCTCATGTATACTAAACCAAATACATGTATAAATCAAATATATACCCACATGTTATGTCATCCTATCTACTATTTATTATCTTAGACATCAAAAGTTTTACAAAGAAAGTAAAAAAAAAAATCCCCCCCCCCCCCCTGTTTGGTTTTAAACAGATATTAGTTAAAATATTGATTTTCAAAAAATGGAAAATTAACAATAGGAAACGAAAAATCGTCCCTTTTGTCGTAAATTTTAGTGTGGAGTTTCCGTTTAAAACCGAAATATCTAAATGTTATTACCGTATAAATTTCAGTTTACTTTGTGATCCCCGTTAAAATGCCGTCGATTTTAATGAAAATTAACGTCGGTAAAGTAGAGATACATGTTTTCATGCGTGAACTATAAATTGTCTGCTTAAACATTAGTTCGTACTGTACATTGTAGGAACATAAAACATGTATTTGCACTCGCTATGAAAAAGTAGAAAGCTCGGCGAACATTACATTTCTCTCGCATTTAGATTAATGATTATACATTTAATAAATGTTGCATATTTCGACAATGAACGAATTTTGTATTTTTAATTTTCAATGACAAATGTAAGGGAGGTTGTAACATTAGTGTGAACGGCAATCTACACCAAGTATCCAAATATTCAAGACGCTCCGAATTGTTAAAATTTCATTTTACAAGAAGTATAGTATTTTGCTACTCATAAATTACCTTTATAGCAGTTATTACTTGGTCGGACTTGTTAATTTAGAAACAATCAGTTAATAAAATAAAATTGAGAAGGGAAATGGGAAATGTGTCGATGCGACAACAACCCGACCATAGAGCAGACAACAGCCGAAGGCCACCAATGGGTCTTCAATGTAGCGAGAAATTTCCGCACCCGTAGGGGTCCTTTAGCTGGCCCCTTAAAATATGTATACTAGTACAGTGATAATGGACGTCATTCGAAACTCCGAATTATACACAAGAAACTAAAATTAAAAATCATACAAGAATAACAAAGGCCAGAGGCCCCTGACTTGGGACAGGCGCAAAATTGCGGCGGTGTTAAACATGTTTATGAGATCTCAACCCTCCCCCTATACCTCTAGCCAATGTAGAAAAGTAAACGCATAACAATACGCACATTAAAATTCAGTTCAAGAGAAGTCCGAGTCCGATGTCAGAAGATGTAACAAAAAGCCCACCGGTAAATTATAAAGCCTAACACATATGTTATATACCTTAGCATACTAGCTTTTGCAAAAAGACTTTTTCAACCTCGATGTTTTAATCCCTGAATCTAACCCTTTGGACCAGAGGCGGATTTAGGTGGGGGATTTGGTTGCTTATATAGGGAATCACTGAAGCGTGACTGGACCGGGCCCCCTCTTAGGTCAGTCAGTGGGCCCCCACTTATGAAAATTTCTGGATCCGCCACTGTGGACCATCGCACTTTAGCGTAATACACCATCGTACTGAAGCGAACAAACAACCATCGCACTTTTGCTTGAAATACCATCGTACTTTAGCGTAGACCATCGCACTTTAGCGTGACCATCGCACTTTAAATTATCATCGCACTTTAGAGTCCTACATATATATGTCTCACTCTTTTATATTAAGAAACATATTCTATCTCATTTAAAGTAGTTTCCACATCACCACAAGCCATTCAGTACGTTAATGTTGATTTATTACCGCTTGTGGTACTGCATCTCGTTGATATTTGCATAAGTCATTGATTGACAGTTTGGGGTTTTCATCAAACTGTTTATGAAATCTTTACTAAATCTGTTTGAAGTATACTAATTAATATTTTATTCTAATGCAATTTGTATGTAACAATTTTTTTCATTGGCTAAAAGTTGCCGTCAAATCCACAGTTGACCAGGCGTAACTAAGGAGGGACAACCATTTTAAAATGATTGAATCAACAAATGTTCGATTACTACTACATAATCGAAAATAAAACAACACCTACCTCGAATTCGCCGTTTTAATGTAAATTTATCCGAATTTGAAGCGTACAGGTAACGTAATAACCTCCAGTTTGTAAGTTTTCATTTGTATAACATCACGTTTACCTATGACGTCTTTGCGCCAAAATCGTTGTTGATGTTTCGCGGATTTTTTTTTATTAGTCAAATTAAGACATTTTTCCAAGTTTTATCGTATTATTTCTTTTTTGTAATGAATTAGAATCGTAATAACAGTACTGCTACGCTACGCGTCGCCAGTAAAACTGCATTTGCGACCGTCAAATCTACAATTGACGGTGGCAACTTTTCAACTACAGTACTGTTATTCCTTAAGTGTTGTCTTTTGTTTTATCCATAATCAGTATTGAGCGCTAAGCCAGTTTCAGTATCTACGGGTATTTTGTGTCTTGTTTTTTTTTTGTGATTGAACCCGATCTGTGACTATTTGCAGTAATTATAGCTACTTTGAGTAATTTGGTTTTTTTTTTGTGTGGTTGTGTGATTAGAACCGATATGATGACAAGGTGCAGTATTTACGGGTGTTTTTTTTATAGTTTTTTGTGGTCATCTTTGAATTAAAAATTTACACAGTTTTTAAGTGTCCGTCATTTGATCCAGCCTTTACCTCCATAAGAGAACGGAGCTGCGATAACAACAGACACACTTGTTTTGTTCCTGTGTCGTTCACCTGGTAAAACATTGAAGACTTTGTATGCACATAATTCACCAAATATATTTGAACTATTAGATATAGTACTAGTACTTGAAAAACAGACAAAAACAAAAAAACTTAACATTGACCATTGAACCATCAAAATGACGTCAAAGTCAATTAATAACTGCAAGAGAGACTTGTTCACCTAACAATCATGTAACTTCAACCTTGAATGAGGTTAAGGTCCGCTGAACCCAGTCTGGCGGACATGTAGACGTTGCAAGAAACCCATATACCTAATATAGTTATTGTTTTACTCATAAGTGAGAAATTCACACGAACACAAAAACTTAATTTGTTTTCATGCAAGCACTGAACCATGAAAATGAGGTCAAGGATAATGGACATATGATAGACGGAAACTTCCTAACATAAGGTATCTTCATACAAAATATGAAGAACCCAGGTCTGTTACCTTCTGAAATATTAAGCTTTATACAAATAGTTAACGCTGCCGCCACCACCCGATAGTAACCCCTTGTCACATACTACGACGAAACTATAATTTGTAGTAATATCCAATTATTCTTTAATTCTGCGGTGTATACTACTCAATAAACAGAAACTTGTTCTACAAAAAGTGAGAATGGTAGAAACAAATTTCTTGTCATGAAAAATAACCTTACTGATTTGAACAAAAAACAAAAGATGACTTCACCAAAACGCTCGACATAAGTTTTGTTGAGTTAGTAGACAATCGGTACTAATTGTGAATACCTATTTGCTTTATTTTGAAGTCATAGCTGATAGGTAACAGAAATGACACATAAATAGAAAATCTTCTTAAATACAAAAGAAAAACCATTTTTCCAAGTCTTTAAGTTCACAT
This sequence comes from Mytilus galloprovincialis, assembly GCF_965363235.1. Lineage (NCBI taxonomy): Eukaryota > Metazoa > Mollusca > Bivalvia > Mytilida > Mytilidae > Mytilus > Mytilus galloprovincialis. Next base: position 5,551,730 of record NC_134847.1, read on the forward strand.
TCAGATATGATATATTGATGATAGCTGATCACTCAACAATTCCATATACTTCAGTCAGTGTTTACATCTCATATATCCTATAGTGAATATAAAAAAGAAGATGTGGTATGATTGCCAATGAGTCAACTGTCCACAAGCTAGACCAAAATGACACAGACATTTAAAACAACTATTGGTCACCGTACGACCTTCAACAATGAGCAAAACCAAGATAGGAAATCATGTAAGCTTATATTGTATATATTTGTAGATGTACTTCGGAGTACATTGCATGAGCCTTGATGAATTTCGATGGAATATTTAAACTAGTAAGTTGTAATGTTGAGGTCAACCTTGAAAAGGGTTCACGAACGACATTTTGCTAGATTAACACAGAGTTTATCTATTGGCCACAGCAACCACTCCATACTCTTTTCCTCAAACTAGTCTACCAAAATGAGACTTATTGTGAATATTGGCAAACCATTAGCAACACGGCAATTGCTGAATATGAAGCAGGATATGCTTACTCTTCTAGAGAGCCTAAAACAACCTTTGGTTTTTGGTGGCATTCATGTTAATCAGTCTATATATTTCAAAGTAGTGTTTTTTACACTTTTGTTCCTGTCTTGGTGTTTTTTCCCTAGTTTTTATCATGCTGTTTTCATTGTGTCTTTGGTATTTTCAGTACTTTTTATAACAATGATGGAAACATTTTGGAACATATTGTCGTCACACAAGCTACCATATTGATTACATATAAAGCCAAGGAATACTATTGTTACACCGTCAACAGTAGGTTAATCTATCTAAATAACATAAATACTTGTTTTGTAACTTCATCTTCAACATAGATTTCATTGACATTTCTTTCTTTCATTTATTTAACACAATGATCATATTTATATCAAATATTCCCATATATTGTTTATATTGACAGTAGTTGTGAATCAATATGACAAAGTTTCGTTAGCATAGCTATATACTAATGACACAATAAAGATATGACCCTAATAGATAACCAATTGTCATCGGCTTGAAAAATGTCACTGGTTTTCGTACAGTATGAAAGATTTTGACTACTTCATGCTGTAACTGTTTTGGAAGACAGGGGAAAAATGGTCTTTGTATAAACAAAGTATTGAAAAAAATACTTTTTTTTCCTTCAAATTATTTTACCATTTTTTTCATTTGTAAAGGGGCATAACTATAGAACAGTAAATGTGATGTCACCAAAATTCAAACTTGATGTGTGTTTTGTGGTAAAAGCATTGTGTATAAGTTTCATAACAAATTGTTTAGGCAAACTAAAGATAGAAAATGAAAACGAAAATTTCAGCAATTTTTCCATTAGTAAAGGGGCATAACTCTAGAACAGTAAACGTTACGCCACCAAAATTTAAACTAAATCTGTGTTTTGTAGTTGTAAGCATTGTGTATAAGTTTCACAACATTTGGTTGAGGCAAACAAAAGTTAGAGAAAGGAAACCAATTTAGGGACGTACGGACGGACAAGGTTAAAAAATAATGCCCCCTCCACTACGGCGGGGGCATAAAAAGTACAAAAATTACATCATTTCAAATATATTTTCATTTAAATACATTAGTAAATTTCACTTTATTAAAAAACCTAAAAAATCAGATTCATTAGTTTAATATAAATGATGGGACACAAAAATAACAATTTAAAATAAATATTTTACATAAAGAAAACACCAAGTAATCATTGCAGTAATCATTACAATTTCATCTTTCATGATGTGACTCTGAACCTATGTAACTAGTCATACCTTGAATGACAAAATTATTTTATTTATTAATATTACTTTTACTTCAGTAAAATTTACTGTTAACCCACTGTTTTTGTTATATACATTTGACGTGCCTCTGTACTTATGTATCACGTCATACTTTGAACCACACTATTATTTTATTTATTATTATTACTTTTACTGTGAAGCCAGTTTTTGTTATATCTATTTTGCGTGACTGTATTTATGCATCCCGTCATACTTTGAACGACAAAATTATTTCATGTCTACCTGTGCGAATTTCAAACGCGCAATTTTCACTAGTATTCAAAACCCTCCTTCCTTGATGGGTGCATTTTACATAGACAAATAAAATCGTATAATATAATCAAAATGAGGATGTTAATTTGATGTATGCCTTTTTGTGCTTCTTCGTTACATTTGTTGTTTTTATAGTGATTAAGATGATAACACAATGTTGACTGCTGTACCCCTATTTTTGACTTTTTTACCTATTGTGTCTGTTTGTTTTGTTCACGCATCGGTGACAATATAATGGAATTTCATGCGATTGTCATACAAGTGAGAGGTTTAGCTAGCTATAAAACCAGGTTCAATCCACCATTTTCTACATTTGAAAATGCCTGTACCAAGTCAGGAATATGACAGTTCTTGTCCATTCATTTTTGATGCGTTTTGTTATTCGATTTTGCCATGTTATTATGGACTTTCCGAATTGATTTTCCTCTGAGTTCAGTATTTTTGTGATTTTACTTTAACAAAATTTCCTTTCTAAAATCTTTCATTGCCAAATCACAATTCATTATTAATATAGCTTTTATTTTCTTTGATATATAACATCCTCTCTCATTCTCTGGAATGTTCTTTAATGACAGCAAGTATGCCATTGTATCCTTTTTCACTGGCAATTTGTTTCAGTGAGATACCATTATTTGTACACTTATTAATGTCTGCCTTGTTGTCCAGTAATACCTTTACTATCTCTATATGATTATTGTAACAAGCAACATACAAAGGAGATGCTCCGTTATCCATACACTTATTAATGTCTGCCTTGTTGTCCAGTAATACCTTTACTGTCTCTATAAGATTATTCTGACAAGCAATAAACAAAGGAGATGCTCCGTTATACATACACTTATTAATGTCTGCCTTGTTGTCCAGTAATATCTTTACTATATCTATATGATTATTCTGACAAGCAACATACAAAGGAGATGCTCCATTATCTCTACACTTATTAATGTCTGCCTTGTTGTCCAGTAATACCTTTACTATCTCTATATGATTATAGTAACAAGCAACATACAAAGGAGATTCTCCATCTTCTGTACACTTATTATTGTCTGCCTTGTTGTCCAGTAATACCTTTACTATCTCTATATGATTATAGTTACAAGCAACATACAAAGGAGATTCTCCATCTTCTGTACACTTATTATTGTCTGCCTTGTTGTCCAGTAATACCTTTACTATCTCTATATGATTATTCTGACAAGCAACATACAAAGGCGATGCTCCGTTATCTTTACACTTATTAATGTCTGCCTTGTTGTCCAGTAATATCTTTACTATCTCTATATGATCATTCTGACAAGCAATATACAAAGGCGATGCTCCGTTATCCATACACTTATTAATGTCTGCCTTGTTGTCCAGTAATACCTTTACTATCTCTATATGATTAATGTAACAAGCAACATACAAAGGAGATGCTCCGTTATCTTTACACTTATTAATGTCTGCCTTGTTATCCAGTAATATCTTTACTATCTTTATATGATCATTCTGACAAGCAATAAACAAAGGAGATCCTCCGTTATCCATACACTTATTAATGTCTGCCTTGTTGTCCAGTAATATCTTTACTATCTCTATATGATCATTCTGACAAGCAATATACAAAGGAGATGCTCCGTTATCTGTACACTTATTAATGTCTGCCTTTTTGTCCAGTAATATCTTTACTATCTCTATATGATCATTCTGACAAGCAATAAACAAAGGAGATCCTCCGTTATCTTTACACTTATTAATGTCTGCCTTGTTGTCCAGTAATATCTTTACTATCTCTATATGATCATTCAGACAAGCAATACACAAAGGAGATCCTCCCTTATCTTTACACTTATTAATGTCTGCCTTGTTGTCTAGTAATATCTTTACTATCTCTATATGATCATTCAGACAAGCAATAAACAAAGGAGATGCTCCGTTATACATACACTTATTAATGTCTGCCTTGTTGTCCAGTAATATCTTTACTATATCTATATGATTATTCTGACAAGCAACATACAAAGGAGATGCTCCATTATCTCTACACTTATTAATGTCTGCCTTGTTGTCCAGTAATATCTTTACTATCTCTATATGATCATTCTGACAAGCAATATACAAAGGAGATGCTCCGTTATCCATACACTTATTAATGTCTGCCTTGTTGTCTAGTAAGACCTTTACTATCTCTGTATGACCTTTAAATGCAGCTGCATACAAAGGACTCGCACCTGTACAGTTACACAGGTTAACACAAACACCATGGTTAATACACCAATGAATAAAAGGAATATCATCATACAAACAACATAGTATCAGTGCAGTACTTTTAGTGTTTACATCTATTTTCAGCGCCAATTGCCTCTGAAGTGATTTTTTACATTTTTTGAGATTACATAGGAATTTTTGTCTGAACTCTTGTATCTTAAAGTTGATATTCCTGAACACACAATTTACTTTATTAATTGACCAGTCATCAATCATTCTCTGCATATACATCTGATGGTATTTCGGTGGTACAATAGTAATAAACTGATCCATGTAATCTTTCCTTTCTAGTAAAAGTCTCTGCATAATGAAAACAGAATGTGCATTTCTGATTATACACTGGATCATATTTTGTCCAAAATAGTATGCAAGAAAGTCAAATAACTTATCATGTTTTGTTTTAAATATACCATGTTCTTTCTTTATAAAAGTGTGTTCAAGTGAGTTTAGTTCATCAAGTAGAACAAGTCGTGATGTGCCTCTGTCCAATCTGCATGCCTCACATGTTTCCTTAATGATCTTTCTTGTTTCTACATTTATCTCTTCTGAAAACATTTTCTCCTCTAAGTTGTTGTTAAACATAACACACAAAGCCATTGCACAGTATTTTCTATAATGACCTTTTTCATTAAGCTTGTTAATTTCAGTTTCGTATACCGAAAATGGGTTTTTGAAGAATTCTGTTATATTGACCTCGGGACTTTCATTATACAATTTACAGAGAAGTGGAAAGAAATCATATAAATTACAGTACTGAATGATCTCTGATGCTTTTGTTTTCAGATATATTTCTGCTATTGACGTTTTCTCTGTCTCTGATAAACACAAATCTTTTGTCAGTAGGTTACAAACAGATGTCCTGAAAATGGATAAAGATTCAAACTTTTCGTCCTGGTACACTTGTAATCGACATGCGACAATAATTTTTGTTAATTTGTTTTCAATCAACATCTTTATTTGTTCCATAACTGATTCCCAATTGTCAAGGTCGGACTGGTTTATGGAATAAGTCCCACAAAAGTTATCAATTACAAACAGTGTTTTCTGATTTGGATTATTAAACTGGATAATATCATTTGGATTAGTAACTGGTAGTACATCATACCCTTCTTTTTCTTTCATTTTTAACGCCACATGATGTAAAATGGATGTCTTTCCAACACCAGAACTAGCTGTAATAGTGAGACAACTGTTTTCCTTAATACCTTTCAAAACACATTTCGCAGCTCTGGTTTCAACAAAGTTATCAGCATTCTTCTGCCACTTATCCAACTGCTTACTAATTTGCTCTGAAACATCAAGGAGTAAATTATTACAAAAGATAATTTAAAAAAACAATAAAATATTAACGCTCAACATGTATTCCATCAACTTTGTATTTACTAATTTGTGACTCAGAATGCCTCAGATGATGGTAAATGCATAATGCATTAAGTGATGGGAGCAATATTATTTCTGTTCTGCTTAATTTGATTAATAAAATTGAGAATGGAAATGGGAAATGTGTCAAAGAGACTGAATTGTAAATTGAAAGTCTTAAAGATAACAGTCTTACAATCTTACTAGGTACCGGTATCACTAAACTTTACATCATCAATGATTTAGTGACTACATCAAAAGTTCAATGTAGGATAAAAAACTTAATTCACATAGTTTTATCACTAAAAATTTCTAGTGAATATACACTTCGACATATTATGTTCTCATTTACTAAAAGTTTCATGAAATTCTGTTGTTCGTTTTCACAGGAGTTTTGATGAAAAACTGTTATATCAGTACAGTCCAAATTTTAAGTTCATTAGGGTATAACTCCTAGAAAATAGATTTGAATCATAATTTCTGTGGATATGCACATCTACATAGTGTGTCCTCATTAACTCCAAAGTTTCATAAAATTCTGCAGTGTGGTTTTATAGGAGTTGTGATGACACACTGTTGCAACAGTATATGCCAAAGTGCTAAGTTTAAAGGGGAATAACACCTATAAAAAAATTTAATCATATATTGACCAACCTTAGAAACGCAACACCAATTTTCTAAATTATTTTCAAAAAATAGTAAAATATAAATGGGGAATGTGTCCATGGGACACAGATGATGCCCCCGCTTGCATATCATCATAAAGGGACATAACTCAAGAACTGTAACAGTGACGCTACCCAATTGTGTACTTAATCTGAGTTTGGTAATAAGCATTGTTTATAAGTTTCATAACATTTATTTGAGGCAAATTTAAGTTAGAGAACAGTAACGAACTTTTCAGCAATTTTGTCCATTTGTAAAGGGGCATAACTCTAAAACGGTTAAAGTAACGCCACCAAAATTCAAATTTGATTTGTGTTTTGTGGTAATAAGCATTGTGTATAAGTTTCATAACATTTGGTTCTGGCAAACTAAAGTTAGAGAACAGAAACGAAAAATTCAACAATTTTTCCATTTGTACAATGTTGTAAAGGGGCATAACTCTAGAACGGTAAAAGTGAGGCCAACAAAAAACAAACTTGATCTGTATTTTGTGGTAATAAGCCTTAATCATTATTTCATAACATTTGGTTGAGGCAAACTAAAGTTAGAGAATGGAAACCAATTTTGGGACGTACATACAGAGGGACAAGGGTAAAACTTAATGCCGTTTCACAAATGATATCGGATATGTTCCTTACATTGTAACTACAATCCCCTTCCCGTTCATGAATGTGACCTACCGAACTAGACTATTTACCAGACTTGTTATCACATAAGCAACACGACGGGTGCCACATGTGGAGCAGGATCTGCTTACCCTTCCGGAGCATCTGAGATCACCCCTAGTTTTTGGTGGGGTTCGTGTTGTTTATTCTTTAGTTTTATATGTTGTTTCATGTGTACTATTGTTTGTCTGTTTGTCTTTTTCATTTTTAGCCATGGCGTTGTCAGTTATTTTCAATTTATGAGTTTGACTGTCCCTTTGGTATCTTTCATCCCTCTTTAAATGCCCCCTCTGATTAAGATTTATTCAACACAAAAAACATGTTGTCTCACTTTATTTTGAGACAATGACAACAAATATACTAATAGGAATTCACTTGCCAAAACTTGGTTATAAAGTTATCAAACACAAAACCAATAAAAATTGGGAGCGAACGTGTAGGGTAAGAAAGTGAAAGAGCGCGAACGTGATCGGGTGCGAACGCAAACGGGCGCAAACGGACCCTAATTCCCTCTGCGACGGCGGGGCATAAATATTATTTGTTTTGTTATTCACGACAGCTATACATCTATCTGGTGAGTTAAAATCAATTATTTTCTTACCGGAGTAAGCCAGGTAATTTAGGGATGAGGGGAGCATGAAATGTTTCACGATGGATGGCGGGTAGCTGAATAAATTTTAAACCGGTTTTTATTGTCCTAAAGATCTGTTACATCCTTTGCCTTCCTTTAACCAATTGAACTTTTTGGGATTTCGGAATGCGGTGACTCAGTGATGAAAATCGTAATCAAGCCATTGGAATGTTTACAGACAGGAATAAGTCAACATGCTATTTCAAGACAATTTAATGTTAGCAACTCAACAAGAAGGCTTTTATGTCAACGCTACATATTAACAGGAGCAGTTAAAGATCGTCCAAGTCCCAGACAACCGCAAATAACGACGCTGCACCAACAAAATGCCATCATACTATGCCATTTGCAGAATCGTTTCACGACAGCAATCTCAGCCGCAAACCAAATTCTTGGACGCCATGGCAGAACAAATAATGCTAAAACAGTGTCCCGTATACTGAAATGTCGTCAAATTCACTGTAGGAGGCTCTATAAAGGACTGATAGACAAAATCAACAACAATGGGCCAGGCAACACCTGCAGTGGTAGAGAATCGTGTGGCGTGTTCCGATGGAATACAGTTCAATGTCAGTTTTGCAGACGGTAGAACGAGAATCTACAGAAGAGAAAATGAATGCGACGCAGATAACTGTGTTCCTATACATGACAGATTTGGTGGCGGAGGTGTAATGGTATGGGGCTCTATTAACACCAATTTCTTGATACGGTTGGTTATTGTCAATGGCACATTAAAAGCTAGACGCTATATTGATGAAATTTTGCAGCCAGTTGTCGTTCCAGCTATGACGTTTTGGACAGTTCAATCAATTAACATTCCAACATGATAATGGGCGTGCGCTTACCGCTAGATTGACTCAAAACTTCATGAATTTGAATGGGGTAGATGTTTTTGCATGATCTGCTCTTTAGAAGCTATCCTACGATACAACAGTGGCCACACCCGATACTGAAGATCTAAAACCAGACTGTAAGTGTTAACCACAGTACTTCAACAAGGAACATTACGTCATTGGGTTTTCGATTGACTAAATTTTGTATGTAATGTTGAAAGATTGATTAAGTATTCGTATATACCATGAATTTGTGTAATATATTATTAATTTAATTTAAACACGTCTCATTTATTTAGGTGTTGGGTTTCTAAAGTCCGTAAGTATAATTTCCTGTCAATATGCACATCTACATAGTATGTTCTAATTAACTACAAAGTTTCATGAAATTATACAGTGTGGTTCAGAGAAGTTGTGATGACAAGAACATGACTAAAGAACTGACGAACAGACAGAAGGGTCAGAAACATCATACCACATCTTCTTATATCTATTAGATTCAGCATATCAAAGAACCGCAAGAATACATTTCTTTTTTTAAATCAAAGTTTAATTTTGGACCCTGATTAGGAAAACAAGATTGTACACGCTGAAATGTCTCGCCTTCTATACTGTTACGCCCCGGTGATTTGAAAGATGATATTTTACCGTGGTCTTCGTTCCACACTTGATACACGCAGATGTCCGTTGTTGTGTTCTGATTCGTAATTTACAGAAGAAATAGCTAACTTTGACCTTATATTATATGCTGACTTCTTTAAATCTATATATCGACTCTATTTATATGTGTAATTATTCATTTTGTATTTGTTTATACTTAGTTTCAGTATAGCGCGCCAAATGTAACGTAACGTGTTCTTGTTTATGAAGAACTTGTGTATTACGTCACACGTTGTATAAAATAAGGAACGCATGTTCCTACGTTGAGATTCTCTCCAACAACCTCCATGCAGTTAGCAGTCTCTCTTAAATGCAGTGCACCAAGTAGATTTGTTACACCAAGTAAAGTTGCTTGGTGAAAGTATTAAAATGCAGTGCACCAAGTAGATTCATGCACCAAGTAATGCAGTGCACCAAGTAGATTTTCCTGCACCAAGTATGAGAGTTTTTAGAAGCAGTGCACCAAGTAGAATTGCATGCACCGAGTACGCTGAGTATTCAAGTTGAATGCAGTGCACCAAGTAGATTTGCTGCACCGAGTACGCTGAGTATTTGAATGCCGTGCACCAAGTAGATCTTTTTGCACCGAGCAATTGTTTTATTAATCTTAGTGCAAGTAATGCACCTTGCCGTATTACTTATTGTATATAATTATTAACGTATTTTGTTTCTTGAACCGCTGTATTTGATGTATTGTTTAAATAGAAATAATACAATTTATGAACTTCCATTATGATCTTTATTATTAATTCCTTCACCGGAGGCCCACAAAGGTAAATACGGGTGTATATCCTGACAGAAAACCCCGGAACGTTACACTGGTGTCAGAAGTGGGATTATAAATTTTTATTCATAAAAAAAAATTATCTGGTGAAGTTTGAAAAATAAAATCATTTTAAAATGGATGATTCCTTGCAGTCTGATATAATTCAATTTAATCCAACTGATAGATCATCAATTGCTAGTGATGATACAGTGGAGAATATTACACATGCAGAGAGAACAAGTTCGCAGAGTTCTTACGAGTCTACTCAAACAGACAATCAATCTAATAGTTTACCAGCTATTTCACCTGCAGTAGGAGACATATTTGAATCACTCACAAATCAGATAAGAGATACATTTCATATGGTGACACAACAAAATGCAGCAAATCTTTCTATGATGGAAGAGAGATTTCAAAATCAAATCACACAGTTGAAAGAAGAAATATTTAATTTAAGAAAAGAGTTTGATAAACAAAAGTCTAAATCTGATCAAATTCAATCTGAAAGATCAGAAATTATTGTTCCAGAAGCTGAAATTATAAAAACACATGCAGTACAAGAACAAAAACCGCTCCAGAATACAACATGTACACCTTCAATTTCTGAAACATGCAGTTATCAAAACTACAATAATAGTCAAAATACTAGGGGTATGCAATCTCATCCAAGTTATCATGCTGGTGTTGCACAAAAACACAAAGTTAATATGAAACCACAACCTTATGATGGTACTGATGATATAGAAGAATATCTGAGTCAGTTTCAAATTTTAGCTGAAGTGAATAGTTGGGACTATAGTGCAATGTCACTCTGTCTGGCTAGCAGTTTGAAAGGTGGCGCTAGAGCTATTTTAAATGAATTAAATGAGTTTAAAAGGCGAGATTTTGATAGCCTAGTTGATGCCCTTCATAATAGATTTGGTTCAGTTCATAGGTCTGAGATATTCAGAGCTCAATTACAGACTAAAGTAAGAAAAGATGATGAATCTCTATCTTCCCTCAGTCAAGATATTAAAAAAATGACTCGCTGTGCTTATCCTGGTGCCCCTTCCTCTGTAACAGATATACTGGCTTTGGATCGGTTTATAGATTCATTAAATGACCCTGAAATGCGTCTTAGAATACGAGAGTCAAGGCCTAAAAATATCAATGAAGCAGAAATCTTAGCTATAAGATATGATACTTTTAACCAAGCAGATAGAATAAGGTATCATAGCTTAAATAATGCTGTCACTGGAACGTCTGTCGAGTCAAAGAATAAATGCTTTCGCTGTGGTGAAAAAGGACATGTCAGAAAAGCTTGCCCTTATAGAGAATAACTTAAAAGTTATAAATATTGTTTTCGTATACTAGTACTATGTTTTAATTTTCATGTTTTAAAATGTTTTAAAATGTTTATTCTTGAATGTAATGCAGAAATATGCTGAAATGTAGAAACAAAAGCTCGCTGAATTGTTCAATTTAGTTGTTGGTGTCTTCCTGTCATCTAATGCTGTCGAAGTAAAATTTGCAAGAATTAGTAGTAGTCCTAACTACCGCTACCAAATAATAATACACGCAGAAATTGTTAAATGTCATTGTAAGTATACCCGATGCGGAAATAATAGCACAAGTCAAGCTCCATGAGTAAAAAATGAGGCCATGGAACCAGACAAATTTTATGCTATTGTATCGGAAGTAAGTTACATAGACTAAATACAAGTCAATGAATGGTTTGTTAGTAATTCTTGTCGCTGATATATTCATGTTATCATGAATTAGAATAATGGTTTGCTGTTGTATTTTGTAAGTTATCCTGTGACAGAAAATGTCTGTGGAAAAACTTATATATGTTAAGGGTTTTACTTGTACGTCCTGTGATGAATATCTGTGGAGTACCGGTGATTTTGTATGTGTATATTCTGTGATCGAGTATCTGTGAAATACCATATTTTAGGAGCAGTATAGTCCTGTGACTGGTATATTGTCTGTGGTATGCTGTTGCTTATGTTGTTTTTGAAGTCGGTTCCTGTGACGAAAGAATGTCTGTGGAAGACTTATATATTTTAAGGGTGTTACCCGTACGTCCTGTGATGAGAATATCTGTGGAGTATTGGTGATTTTTAGTATGGTCCTGTGACTGGTATATTGTCTGTGGAATACTATTGCTTATTTGGATATCGAATTGTAATATCAGCGACTGGATTTAAGTATATATTTTGTTTATGTGCAAACCATAACAAGAATTGTACATATAAACTGATTTTAACTAGACTTGAAGCGGCGAGTCAACCATTTCATGAATATCACTAAAAAACTTGTACAGCTTTAACATTTTATTGAACTTTGATATCAACATAGAACTGATTATCTCACCACAAGAGGGATATATGTTATCGAATCATATTAAACATTTTACAGAAGACAATGAACAGGAAGAGGAAGACGGTCTGAAGAGTGGAAATACCTGCATGGTTGAATGATGGATTATTATATTTCTATTTCTATGAAGTGTTTCTTACTAAACATTATTGTTTTATCTTACACCAAGAGACTTACGAAGTGAGACTTTTTGTGTTTATTTTATATTAAATCATTAAATGACATCTGCATGACATACATACTCTCATATTTGAGGACAAATCCTTTTAATATAAGGAAGGGGGTAGTGTTACGCCCCGGTGATTTGAAAGATGATATTTTACCGTGGTCTTCGTTCCACACTTGATACACGCAGATGTCCGTTGTTGTGTTCTGATTCGTAATTTACAGAAGAAATAGCTAACTTTGACCTTATATTATATGCTGACTTCTTTAAATCTATATATCGACTCTATTTATATGTGTAATTATTCATTTTGTATTTGTTTATACTTAGTTTCAGTATAGCGCGCCAAATGTAACGTAACGTGTTCTTGTTTATGAAGAACTTGTGTATTACGTCACACGTTGTATAAAATAAGGAACGCATGTTCCTACGTTGAGATTCTCTCCAACAACCTCCATGCAGTTAGCAGTCTCTCTTAAATGCAGTGCACCAAGTAGATTTGCTACACCAAGTAAAGTTGCTTGGTGAAAGTATTAAAATGCAGTGCACCAAGTAGATTCATGCACCAAGTAATGCAGTGCACCAAGTAGATTTTCCTGCACCAAGTATGAGAGTTTTTAGAAGCAGTGCACCAAGTAGAATTGCATGCACCGAGTACGCTGAGTATTCAAGTTGAATGCAGTGCACCAAGTAGATTTGCTGCACCGAGTACGCTGAGTATTTGAATGCCGTGCACCAAGTAGATCTTTTTGCACCGAGCAATTGTTTTATTAATCTTAGTGCAAGTAATGCACCTTGCCGTATTACTTATTGTATATAATTATTAACGTATTTTGTTTCTTGAACCGCTGTATTTGATGTATTGTTTAAATAGAAATAATACAATTTATGAACTTCCATTATGATCTTTATTATTAATTCCTTCACCGGAGGCCCACAAAGGTAAATACGGGTGTATCATCCTGACAAGAGAACCCCGGAACGTTACAATACTAATCATTGATATTATGTTGATAGTCCTAAGTATAAAGCTAAGCTTTATTACAACTGTCACATAAACTTAACATTAACCAAGATAACTAAACAAAGACCAATGAACCTTGAAAATAAGGTCAAGGTCAGATGAACCATGCCAGGCAGACAAGTACAGCTAACAATGCTTCTATACAACACATATAGTTGACCCATTACTGATAGTTTAAGAAAAATAGACCAAAACACAAAAACTTAACACTGTGCAATGAACTGTGAAAATGAGGTCACAGTCAAATAAAACCTGCGCGACTGACATAAAGATCATAAAATATTTCCATACACCAAATATAGTTGACCTATGGCATATAGTATTAGATAAAAAGACCAAAACTCAAAAACTTAACTTTGACCACTGAACTATGAAAATGAGGTCAAGGTCACATGACATCTGCCCGCTAGACATGTATAGCTTACAATCATTCCATACAACAAATATAGTAGACCTATTGCATATAGTATGAGAAAAACAGACCAAAACACAAAAATTTAACTATAACCACTGAACCATGAAAATGTGGTCAAGGTCAGATGACACCTGCCAGTTGGACATGTACACCTTACAGTCCTTCCATAGACTGAATATGCTAGCCCTATTGCTTATAGTATCTGAGATATGGACTTGACCACCAAAACTTAACCTTGTTCACTGATCCATGAAATGAGGTCGAGGTCAAGTGAAAACTGTCTGACAGACATGAGGACCTTGCAAGGTACGCACATATCAAATATAGTTATCCTATTACTTATAATAAGAGAGAATTCAACATTACAAAAAATTTGAACTTTTTTTCAAGTAGTCACTGAACCATGAAAATGAGGTCAAGGTTATTGGACATGTAACTGACGGAAACTTCGTAACATGAGGCATCTATATACAAAGTATGAAGCATCCAGGTCTTCCACCTTCTAAAATATAAAGCTTTTAAGAAGTGAGCTAACACCGCCGCCACCGCCGCCGCCACCGCCGCCGCCGTCGGATCACTATCCCTATGTCGAGCTTTCTGCAACAAAAGTTGCAGGCTCGACAAAAAACCAGAAAACTTGGCCCAAAATATGACCAGATGCTCCGCAGGGCGCAGCTTTATACGACCGCATAGGTTGAACCCTAAACGGTTGGGGCAAGTATGGACACAACATTCAAGCTGGATTTAGCTCTAAATTTGAATTGTGATTAAATAGTTGACACAGCATAGGTTTTGGACACAGAATGAATGTGGTCTAATGAACTTAAAATAATTTTTTTGTCTTTGAGCAATCACTATGCTGTTGAATATTAATCCTCTCAAAAAAATGTTTGAAGAAATTTTCTTTTTATTTATGAAATCTGAAATGAGAAAAATTAACCCCCCCCACCCATTTTTTTTCACATCCCCCTTTCCCTTCTTTCAAAACTGATCTCAATTCAAATTTCTAAAGGAGTTTTCAACAATAACTACTCATTTAAATACATCATAAAATATTAAAATGTAACAAAAAGTGCTTGTTATCACTGAATGGTAAAGAGTGTTTTAATTTATCAGTTGGTAGTAAAAGTGAATATACATTGTGCATTGTATAAAACAATAATTTAAGTTGATTCAACTACTATTCTGGACAAAGAAAGATAACTCCAATCAATTGAAAATTTCTTGCTATTGCACAATATTGTGCAATTAGATATTTCTTGCTATTGCGCAATACTGTGCAATTGAAAATACTTGCTATTGCACAATACTGTGCAATTGAAGATTTCTTGCTATTGCACAATACTGTGCAATTGAACATTTTTTGCTATTGCACAATACTGTGCAATTGAAGATTTCTTGCTATTGCTGAATACTGTGCAATTGAAAATTTCTTGCTATTGCACAATACTTAATATAATAATTTTGGATCCTGATTTGAACCAACTTGAAAACTGGGCCCATAATCAAAAATCTCAGTTCATGATTAAATTCAGCATATCAAAAAAGCCAAAGAATTCAATTTTTATTAAAATCAAACTTAGTTTAATTTTGGACCCTTTGGTATTTAATGTAGACCAATTTGAAAACGGAACTAAAAATTAAGAATCTACATACACAGTTAGATTTGGCATATCAAAGAACCCCAATTATTCAATTTTTGATGAAATCAAACAAAGTTTAATTTTGGACCCCAATTTGAACCAACTTGAAAACTGGGCCAATAATCAAAAATCTAAGTACATTTTTAGATTCAGCATATCAAAGAACCCCAAGGATTCAATTTTTGTTAAAATCAAACTAAGTTTAATTTTGGACCCTTTGGACCTTAATGTAGACCAATTGGAAAACGGACCAAAAATTAAGAATCTACATACACAGTTAGATCTGGCATATCAAAGAACCCCAATTATTCAATTTTTGATGAAATCAAACAAAGTTCAATTTTGGACCCTTTGGGCCCCTTATTCCTAAAAACCTGTTGGGGCCAAAACTCCCAAAATCAAACCCAACCTTCCTTTAGTGGTCACAAACCTTGTGTTTAAATTTCAAAGATTTCTATTTACTTATACTAAAGTTATGGTGCAAAAACCAAGAATAATGCTTACTTGGGCCCCTTTTTGACCCCTAATTCCTAAACTGTTCAGACCTCAACTCCCAAAATCAATCCCAACCTTCCTTTTGTGGTCATAAACCTTGTGTTTAAATTTCATTGATTTCTATTCACTTATACTAAAGATATTGTGAGAAAACCAAGAATAATGCTTATTTGGGCCCTTTTTTGGCCCCTTATTCCTAAACTGTTTGAACTAAAACTCCCAAAATCAATCCCAACCTTCCTTTTGTGGTCATAAACCTTGTGTCAAAATTTCATAGATTTCGATTTACTTAAACTAAAGCTATAGTGCGAAAACCAAGAAAATGCTTATTTGGGCCCTTTTTGACCCCTAATTCCTAAAATTTTGGGACCAAAACTCCCAAAATCAATCCCAACCTTCCTTTTGTGGTTATAAACCTTGTGTTAAAATTTCATAGATTTCTATTCACTTTTACTAAAGTTAGAGTGCGAAAACTAAAAGTATTTGAACGACGACGACGACGACGACGCCAACGTGATAGCAATATACGACGAAAAATTAAAATTTTTGCGGTCGTATAAAAATATAAAACATGTCAAAGAACCATAAGATTTCAATTTTTGTTAAAATATAATTAAAGTTCAATTTTGGACCCTGTGGACCTGTATGTAGATCAATTTGAAAACAGGGAACAAACTCAAAAATCTAAATTCACGCTTAGATTCAGCATATTATAGAACCACATGAATTTAACTTTTTATGAAATTTTGGACCATTTGAACCTTAATGTGTAACATTTTGAAAATAGGGCCCAAAATTATAACATCGAAATACAATGTTAGATTCGGCATATCATACATTTGTCATAGAACACAACTTATTTAGTTTTTGGTAAAAACAAACAAAGTTTAATTGTGGAATATTTGACCCTCAATGTCGACCAATTTGAGAAAGGAGCCCCAACATTGGAAATCAAAATACATGGGCAAAATCAACATATCAAAGAACCCAAGGAAGTCAATGTTTGATGAAATCAAACAAAATTTAATCTTGGACCCTGATTTGTACCAACTAGTAAAACTTGGTGCAACATCAAAAACCGTTATTTAAGTTTTGTTAAAATATAACTTAGTTTAATTTTGGACCCTTTGGACCTTAATATGGACTTATTTGAAAACCGGTACTGAAATCAAAAATCTAAACAAACAGCTAGATTCAGCATATTAAAGAACCCAAGGAATTCAATAATTGACAAAATCAAACTAAAGTTTAATTTAGGACACTTTGGACCTTTTTTTACCAATTTGAAAACGGACCAAAGAGTAAATTTATAAGTCTAGATACGGTTAAATTAAACATATCAAAGAAAAATGTAAATTTTTTTACAAACCTCTCCCTTTTTTATAAAATATCTTTTCCCATTTCAAATTTTGTTAAAAATACAAGTCAATTATCATGTTAATAAGTTCTGCTTTAGGGTTGGTAGTTAAAAAACTAAATTGAATACATATTTTGTACCTCTTCTATTCCATGGAACTGGATCCTCATAAGTAGATTTGAGCTTTTTCACATCCACCTTTACATTTATTTGATCTAGCTCTAACCTATTCACATCTTTTTTAAATCTCTTCGCCTGCTGATTTGATACATTTTGTTTGTGCTGTAACAAATTATAGGATCTTTTCAAATTTGCTTGGCGAAACGTTAACATCTTCATGTCTTTCTTAGATTGGTCATGATCTAATTTTATCTTTTTTATATCTTGTTTTACTTCTGTATCAAGTGTTTCATGTGTTTGTTTAATTAATTCAATGTCTCGTAATATTTCTTGGCTTGACATGTCCAGTGGTTTTGTCATCAACTGATCACATTCTTGTTTCATTGCATTCCCTCCTATTCTAAGAACAGCCTTGAAAAGAAAACAAACTAGTTGTCTATGTAAGTTTAACATTTTGTTTTGCGAAAATAACATTACATAAGCATGATAAGGCCACACTTAAAAATATTTTGGTTTGCCCAAACCCTACCCAAAGGTTGAGACAGTGGGTAGGTAGGTATAGGCATTTCCTTTTTTTCCACAAAAAGAAATTGAAGCACAGATGTTTATTAGTCTTCATGCTTATTTGATTAAAAAAAAAACTTCTTCAAATTAGGACAATAAAAGAATTTGAGTAGGCAGATTTTTCCTGGGTAGGTAGGGTTAGGGCAAACAAATCTATTCTTTGTTATGGCATAAACTGCTTGATAAAGGGATATTGGGATGAATTGTCTCATTGGCAATCATACCACATCTTCTCTTTATATTCATACACAGGTTTCCTTGGAAGAATGAAAAGAAGCAAGCTTCAATATTTAACTTTACATTCCCTTAATAACTATACAGCTAATGTCCTCTCACTAAATAATTAAAAGTTTGGGAATAGTTTAATGCATCTATCCCATCGAACTTGAAATAAAGCAAACAAAACATTCAGTAAATAGATATAAGAATTCTGCCTCATATCTTGATTTACATCTAGAAAATTAACAATGAGAAAAATAAAACTTTTAGACAGAAGTGATGATTTTAGTTTCCAATTGTGAACATTCCATTCTAATGTAGCAACATTCCAACAGCGCCTGCATATGTAGTACATGTATATACTGTATCTCATTGATACAAATTAACAATATTATCCCAGAGTTTGCATTTCCTATCATGATTTCCTCAATAAAAGCTTGTTGCTTAATACAAGGAAGCTATTGAACAATGTTGAAACAAGAATACAAAGAAGTAAAACTGAAATCATATTTTCCAAAACTGTTAAAAGTGCCATCCCATTATGGTTGAGTCTGATTGGTCGATATCATTATTGAATTTATGTTTCACGGAAGACAATGGATATGTTTCATTTGTTTTAATAACCGTCCTGTTAACATTTCCTTGAATGTGACCCACCAATTTAGACTTATCATGAGCAACACAACAGGTGTCATATGTGAAACAGGGTCTGGTCACCATTCTAGAATACATTAGATCACCCCTTGATTAGGGTGAGGTTCATGTTGTCCTGTTTTTTTGAGTTTTCTAGGTTGTGTTTTGTGTATAGTTGTTTGTGTGTTGGTGATTGATCACTTTTTGTCTGGGTTTTTTTTCCACTTATGAGGTTTAAATTTATTTAAGGAATGACTGTAATATTTTTTCTGTCTATGAAGAAATAACATAAAAAATTTGGTGCACACTGAATAACGCGCGTAGCTGGTTTTTTTAACAGTGTGCACAACATTTGTTAATGTTATTTCGAATAGACAGAAAAAATATTACAGTCATTTCTTATAATTTAATTCTAAATTCCATTTTAAACCGTAGAAAGCCTTGAAAAAACGTTGATGACGTCATGATCACATGACTAAATTATGTCTATGGGCTGATAACAAAATAACGTCAGCCAATCAGAAGACGCGTTACATCCAAAATTAATTTATATACATATATCCTCTGGTTAACAGAAAGACAGATAGAAAGGACAAAAAAGCATACCCCTTGCAAGTTTGTTGTGTGTGTAGGATATAATTACCCTAATTATGTTCATTATTTCAGAATGACTGTATTATGTAGTACATGTAGTTTCTCATTGACATTAAACCCACATCTCTCCTTTTTAATCTTTATTATACGTATATAGCTAAACAACAATGAGATGGGAGCCATCTCTGTGAACATTGATGTCAATAACGTGTGGTCACAAATTTGTATGAATAAGACCTGATATGAAGCACCTTTTAAAGTTATATAGAGCGGACACAATTTGTTAGGGACGGACACACCAACAGACAGACCTTTGACAGAGGAAATTGTATATACATCATTTCACATTCTAGTGTTTGGTCAAGTATAAACTTTGTAATCATAACTGTTCGCAAGATGTAGAGAAGACATGATCTGTCCCTTAAGACATGGGGTTTTCAACTGAAACCAAAAATTTTGACCTTGACCTTTGATATAGCAAGTTCTATATACATTACTAAGATGTAACAGTAAGTTTCTATAGTGTTTAACTATACATGTAGGTTCTACTTTCATGAATATGTTTTTAATTTGATAGATGTTTTTGTGCTTTTTTGTAAAATTGTTTTTTTTTTAGATTGTAACACAGTGATGACTGCTGTACCCATATTTTGACTATTTTATTTATTATGTCTATTTTGATCACGCATCGTTGTAGATATATCAGAATTTGATGAGACTGTCATACAAATGAGTGCTATAAAACCAGGTTCAATCCACCATTTTCTACATTTGAAAATGCCTGTACCAAGTCAGGAATATGACAGTTGTTGTCCATTCTTTTGATGTGTTTTGTCATTTGATTTTGCCATGTGATTAGGAACTTTCCGATTGAATTATCCTCGGAGTTCAGTTTTTTTGTGATTTTACTTTTTTCATCACTTATATCCTTCAAAGCTGTGGTAAATAATGTGCAATCTATCTTGCCATCATTAAGATGTGACATTAAGTTTCTATAATGTTTCAGTGTTCTCCCCAGGCCGTTTTAGCACAGCGCTGTTCAGCACTATCATAATTTACCGCAGTGGTATTGGGCAGACCGCAGCGCTATCCAATCAAAATTCAGCGCTATTGTTTTTGAATTTTCAAACTTCCGGTATTATTTTGTACACATTGTTTAGTTGTAGGTTTTACTTACGTCACTTATATCCTTCCAAGCTGTAGTGAATAATGTGCCATCTACCTTGCCCTCATCAAGATGTGCCAGTAAGTTTCTATAGTGTTTAATTCTGGCTAAATCTGATGCAGGTGTTGTTTCTGTAGTAACAGGTAGTTGGTCATATCCATTTACCGGAAGAACCAAGGGCACGTTTGGCAGGTTCCTCAGTAATGCTATCATCAGTGTCACATCAAAAGTCTTAGAATCTGTGATACCTGCTAACAGAACAAATGGTATTGAAGAATATTTTGTTAATTTTTGAAACTGTCTTTGAATTTTTAGACCAAGCAATCATCATGAAATCAAATAACAAATAAAGTTTTTATACTTTACCAAAATGTGAATTACCATGTCAATACATACATGTATAATATTTTATTATTTGAGTTTTAATATATCCGATAACTATCTAAAGTTATTAAAATCAATAAAGTGTTTCTACAACAAGGCATATCAATTTGATTTTATGTAAATTATCTGTTTATAAACAATGAATTTTTTGAAACACTGAAGTATGTTTTACACCAGGCGTGGTTATTGGCACAATTTTTCAGATTTTTAATTTATGTTAAATGCTCTGCAACATTGTATTTCATTTTACGTCCTACTGATTTGATATGAGCACACTGATGACTCTTTTCTGGGAAAAAAACATGCATCTAGCATATTCCAAACAATTATGCAAAATTTTGCTGGAAAAGACAATTGAAGTTGCTAAAAAACATTTGAAAATTGCTTAACTTGTAGTGAGACTGACTTTATAGCAAATTCTTTAATATATATATAATGTTCATTGATGCAAAGATATGGTTTGTATAATGATGATGATTGTTGGCTGCTTAATGTCCAGCGGCAAATTGATTTACATATTCAGGACACAGACGTTAATTTTACATAAATATCAACCCTGCTTCGTACAAGACCGACACGCTGAGGCAGATTTTTAGCATGCTACATTGTAGTTCATAAGGTAACATTTCACAGGAAGACATGTGACCTTGCAGTGACAAATAATTCTGACCCCCAGGCAAACCAGTCTTTGTTCTTACTCCTTAATGCCATGTACAAAGACGAGAAGCAGCAAATACCAATTGTTAAGCCTTTGTTTTGATTTGGACAAGGTTCAAACCCACGACCTCCTGAAGTTGAGTCTAACACTCTACCCCAAGATCACCTTAGGCAAATATTTGGTTTTGAATTTGATTATACAATTATCGAAACAAGATAGTGTAATCCATTAAACAGTTTAAGGGGACAACCATTTGATATTCTAAAGGGGGGGGGGGGGCAGGAGGATTTTGAAAATGAATAACTATCATCCTTGATAATCACAAAAATAAATGGTTTGTTCTGTGGTAGTTTGAAAATAAATAACCTGACTTACAATTTATTGAAAATAAATAACTCAGCAGGTCTAATAGAAAGTATGAGATGGCATCAGATTCTTCATAAAATTCATCTTTTTTCAAAAAAAAATCGGGAAACACTTCCCAAATCTTTTAACAATAAAAGTATAAATATTATCAAATATACTTGAAATGTCTGAAAATGGGTTTCATTTAACTTGAGGTATATTGTCTCAGGAACACTTACCTCACTTTTATTACAGGGAAGTAACTTCATTGAGGCAAATAGGCTCATGTAGGAAATTTCAAAACCAAAAGCTTGTCTTCATATCAAATTGTTTTCACTGAGAGCTTTTTGCAAGAAGCAAGTACTTGGACATGGTCCCTGTTTTTTAAGGATCAATGTTTCTTATTTATTTGTCTTTTGTTCATTCTGTATTCTGTTAGTCATGTTAGTGTTGCATTCCTTTTGAAATTTGGTCATTTTGTTATTAACTTAATCACGAGTTTGAAAAAAACCAACAGCAGTCACATACTTAACTATGAGAATTACATTTTTGCTTTATCCTACATTTTGGTCTTTTAATGTTGTCCCTAAAAACATTTAATTCTTACACTGAATCTACACATTTTGCTTTGAGACCGAAAAATGATTAAAGCAGAACTTGCATTTTCAGATTAAGAAAAAGGTCGACATATAACACCCAGAAAGCATGATTTAGCATCATTTGTTCTATATCTTCTTGGGGCCTTCAGCAGCATCAAAACCCTTCCAAAAAAAATTTTGCCTCGCTCTCCTCGGTGAAATATGTTTGCCAATAATTAATAAATAGCAATTTGCAGTAAAACTTTAATACTGTGTATGTAAATACATGTATATGCAGTTTGCAAGATTCATTCCTGCAGAGGATAATGGTTAATTCTAATTAAATCATGGTTCTTAATGACAATGATTATACATAATAGTTACATGTATTTATTTATAACATGTATAATAAAATTCATTTAGATCCTGATTTGAACCAACTTGAAAACTGGGCCCATAATCAAAAATCTAAGTACATGATTAAATTCAGCATATCAAAAAAGCCAAAGAATTCAATTTTTATTAAAATATTATCAAACTTAGTTTAATTTTGGACCCTTTGGTATTTAATGTAGACCAATTTGAAAACGAGACTTAAAATTAAGAATCTACATACACAGTTAGATTTGGCATATCAAAGAACCCCAATTATTCAATTTTTGATGAAATCAAACAAAGTTTAATTTTGGACCCCGATTTGGACCAACTTGAAAACTGGGCCAATAATCAAAAATCTAAGTACATTTTTAGATTCAGCATATCAAAGAACCCCAAGGATTCAATTTTTGTTAAAATCAAACTAAGTTTAATTTTGGACCCTTTGGACCTTAATGTAGACCAATTGGAAAACAGGACCAAAAATTAAGAATCTACATACATAGTTAGATCCGGCATATCAAAGAACCCCAGTTATTTTATTTTTGATGAAATCAAACAAAGTTCAATTTTGGACCCTTTGGGCCCCTTATTCCTAAAAACCTGTTGGGACCAAAACTCCCAAAATCAAACCCAACCTTCCTTTTATGGTCATAAACCTTGTGTTTAAATTTCAAAGATTTCTATTTACTTATACTAAAGTTATGGTGCGAAAACCAAGAATAATGCTTACTTGGGCCCCTTTTTGGCCCCTAATTCCTAAACTGTTCAGACCTCAACTCCCAAAATCAATCCCAACCTTCCTTTTGTGGTCATAAACCTTGTGTTTAAATTTCATTGATTTCTATTTACTTATACTAAAGTTATTGTGCGAAAACCAAGAATAATGCTTATTTGGGCCCTTTTTTGGCCCCTAATTCCTAAACTCTTTGAACTAAAACTCCCAAAATCAATCCCAACCTTCCTTTTGTGGTCATAAACCTTGTTTCAAAATTTCATAGATTTCGATTAACTTAAACTAAAGTTATAGTGCGAAAACCAAGAAAATGCTTATTTGGGCCCTTTTTGGCCCCTTATTCCTAAACTGTTGGGACCAAAACTCAAAAAATCCATTCCAACCTTCCTTTTGTGGTCATAAACCTTGTGTTAAAATTTCATAGATTTCTATTCCCTTTTACTAAAGTTAGAGTGCGAAAACTAAAAGTATTCGGACGACGACGACGCCTTGATAGCATAATTACACCTTATATAAGAAAGCAAGATTTTGATTGGTTGATAGCCAGTGTATTTTTCGCATATTCTAATATGTTTTCCTCATTTCAAACGAATTTGCCTGTTTTTCACCACTGCCGGTGAATTTGCCTCAAATACCATGGTATTTGCCATTTTGGATATTCCTTTTTTACCCTCGCGAGCAGCTTCCCGCCAAAAGATTTCGGATATGACGTTACATAATGAAAGCGAGCTAACGCGTATTAGAACATGTATAATTCCCGCGGTTCTATGATAATATCCACTTATA
Source organism: Mytilus galloprovincialis (assembly GCF_965363235.1). Classification (NCBI taxonomy): domain Eukaryota; kingdom Metazoa; phylum Mollusca; class Bivalvia; order Mytilida; family Mytilidae; genus Mytilus; species Mytilus galloprovincialis. Next base: position 5,576,226 of record NC_134847.1, read on the forward strand.
CCCTAAATTATGCATAAACATGTTTATGAATTGCAGCTTGATAGTATTTATCTGCACATGTACAGAGAGTTTCAATCCAAATCTATTCGGTGTAATTAAACAGATATATCATGTTATGGAGGGGTATTTGCGAAAAATACCAGTCTTGGGACAGAATTTCCCTCGCCTGGCGGCTCGGGAAATTTCACAGCCCCTTGACTGGTGTTTTTCGCCAATACCCCTCCATAACATGATATATCTGTTCAATATACGACGAAAAATTAAAATTTTTTGCGGTCGTATAAAAACCAAGAAAAATGCTTATTTGGGCCCCTTTTTGACCCCTTATTCCTAAACTGTTGGGACCTCAACTCCCAAAATCAATCCCAACCTTCCTTTTGTGGTCATAAAGCTTGTGTTTAAATTTCATTGATTTCTATTTTCTTATACTAATTTAAAGTTATTGTGCGGAAACCAAGAATAATGCTTATTTGGGCCCTTTTTTGGTCCCTTATTCCTAAACTGTTGGAACCAAAACTCCCAAAATCAATCCCATACTTCCTTTTGTGGTCATAAACCTTGTGTCAAAATTTCATAGATTTCTATTTACTTAAACTAAAGTTATAGTGCGAAAACCAAGAAAATGCTTATTTGGGCCCTTTTTGGCCCCTTTTTCCTAAACTGTTGGGACCAAAACTCAAAAAATCAATTCCAACCTTCCTTTTGTGGTCATAAACCTTGTGTTAAAATTTCATAGATTTCTATTCACTTTTACTAACGTTAGAGTGCGAAAACTAAAAGTATTCGGACGACGACGACGCAAGACGACGACGACGACGCCGTGATAGCAATATACGACGAAAATTTAAAATTTTTTGCGGTCGTATAAAAACCAAAAAAAATGCTTATTTGGGCCCCTTTTTGACCCCTTATTCCTAAACTGTTGGGACCTCAACTCCCAAAATCAATCCCAACCTTCCTTTTGTGGTCATAAAGCTTGTGTTTAAATTTCATTGATTTCTATTTTCTTATACTCATTTAAAGTTATTGTGCGGAAACCAAGAATAATGCTTATTTGGGCCCTTTTTTGGTCCCTTATTCCTAAACTGTTGGAACCAAAACTCCCAAAATCAATCCCAATCTTCCTTTTGTGGTCATAAACCTTGTGTCAAAATTTCATAGATTTCTATATGCTTAAACTAAAGTTATTAAGTGCGAAAACCAAGAAAATGCTTATTTGGGCCCTTTTTGGCCCCTAACTCCTAAAATGTTGGGACCAAAACTCCCAATATCAATCCCATCCTTCCTTTTGTGGTCATAAACCTTGTGTTAAAATTTCATTTTCTATTCACTTTTACTAAAGTTAGAGTGCGAAAACTAAAAATATTCGGACAACGACGATGCAAACGACGACGCCAACGTGATACCAATATACGACCAAAAAAATTTCAATTTTTGCGGTCGTATAAAAATCAGTTGAAAAAGGCTTAACTCATCAGATGGACAAAAATACAAGTGGACTAATACATCCCGACACCAAAAGACACAATGAACAGATCTGAGAGTACTCGCAGTGAGTTAATTATCTGACAGCTAGTTCAAAGCCACTAACAACTAATAAAAAAACCATGCATCTAAGACTAAACTATCAATCTGTACACATCCAACATCCAAAGTATTTAGTGTATAGACGTCATAAACAGCCAGAGAAAAACATGACCTTGTGTTCATGGTGTTTACTTTGTAATTTTAGATCATTGACTATTGTCATGATTGTTCTATCGGTAAAAATATTATTGATTTTGTTATAATTAGTAAATTATAACCCAACTTCAGTCATGTTTTTCTTTGAATGTTAATGACATCTTTGCACTAAATTCATTAATATTTGATTTTTTTCTAACTGATATCATATATATTGAATATATGATTTTTAAATAGTTGTTTTTGTCTTTGCACTAGCTTTCAGCATGTTCAGCAGGAACATATATATTTATTTTTCCCAGCTTTTAGGTAGTATTGGTGTCTGTCGTCAGAGACATATAATACAAGAGATTGGCAACTCGGCGAAATCCCGTAATAACACACGGCCAGATTTAAACCTCGTGAGATCTCTTTGGGTAATAGAGTCATTATCAAAGTATTAAAAGTACTCGAAGTAAGGGCGAATGTGTAAGCATAAATTAACTGTTTCAGTGTTAAATTTAACATAATTAATTAAATAATTTGAGTTCATACATAATTAGTTATTTCAATGTCATTTAATTTTGATTTGTATTATTTATATTATTGAAAAAGAGACATAATTTGATATTGTATTATATGTCTCTGCTGTCGTCATCTTGGCATAATAGTCATCCACATAATATATTTTTAAACATTTTTAAAAGATCCATTACTTTTAATTGAGATGTCAGGTCGCAAAGTTCCCCCTTCTCTCGTTTAATTGTAGTGCCACTATAACGGGAGTGGAAGTTTCCACTGGCTTCGTTTTTCGTTGTCTACCCAACATGCCCAAGTTCTGGGATATTAGACAAACTACTCAGTAAAACCATGTAAAGATGTTTATTTTAAAGACATATAAATGGTTGAACATAAGTTTACATAAATAAATATATGGTGGTGGCTAGTCTACTTGTATAAATAAAGGTTCCATATTCGCAAGCCAAAGTCTCATTTCAAATCCTTAGTGTAAACTGCCCCGAACCCGGTGAGTGACGTCATACGTATAGTTCCTATGGACAATGAGCCCGGCCGGGCACGTGCCAGAACAGGAAGTCCCGACAAGGATAATTTCATGGCCGGTCTCGGAAGAAAGAGTTACGGAACTATAAGTAATTCTAAAGTTAACCAATTTCCCCAAATAGATAGAATAAACAAGTAAACAAAGTGACCACCATTACACGGATCCCCCTCTCTTAAGACATAATGTGCCCACATATTAGTCTTAAGTTCGGTGAGATATATACTCAGCAATATTTAGAATAGAGCCATATATGAAGCAACAAATTAATCAATTTACTGTTAATGTCAATAAATAATTTGAAAAATAGTTCAAGATATTCAAAAGTCTTTCACTAAATGTTCAAAAGTCACAAATACATCACGAGACATCATCACGGAGTAAGGAATCCAATTATAAAGTTCAAGCGGAGCATCCATTGCATACATCTTGTCCAAGGTTCCAGGTAGGTAAAGTAGTAAAATTCGTCTAGTAGTTTCCAAATCTGTAAAGTATTCCAAGTAAGTGTTTCCAAACATTTAATTCCATCATGTGGTTTAGTTACGTTCAAAATTATCGGCAAACAGGCCAATATAAATTCCAATGTTCCCTCATTGTGGCCAGCTATCCATGCACTGAAACAATTTTAGTTCTATCTCTCATATTTTGTCAGACACTGGAATAAATTAAGAAGCACATTCTTCTTATAAAATCCTGACTCACCAAGAGTCTTAAAAAGTCTATCATACACGAGCACTGAACCACTTGATCGGGTGCCCCAATATGTAATTTTAAAGGTCACCGAAAGCATATATAGCCCATGGTATTACTTTAACCATATAAAACACACTTTCTATACTGAAATCCATACAATTTGATTGTTTGTTTATTAAATATATTAAAAAATTAGAAAGTCATATAAAACAATTGGACTGTAATAATAAATCATTCCTTGTATTCCAGTAATCCCCAAACAATATCCTTAGCCATGTGGACAACATACCCATGGTGAACTAATTAAGGTTTACAATAAAAATGTATACGCAAAATATATACCTATTCTCGCGCCATTCTAGCACCTAAGGTATTTCCAAAATTGCCTCTGTATACACCACCGAAAGCAGCTTCCAACAACGGCTAAGATAATGAGTGTACGTTCTTCTATTATCTTTATTCTAGTCACAACTCGTACAAGACAACCCTATCCCAACTGTATGACAAAAATGTTATTTAATCCAAATTCTCGCTATATCCACAATTTTACATTTACTAAAGCGACATTGCTTAGCAACTGAAAAGATTCAGTATTATTTTCCTCAACTGACGTAACAATCCCACCAAACTGAAATAATTCAGTTTATTTCCAAAGAGCAACGTAAAAATAAATATCAAGATGATATTATATTATAAATATAACCGAGTACAAAAACTGTACTTTTAATCCTTTTTACAATATTAAAATAAACCGGACAAATTTCCAGTATAATCCATGACTGCACCATATAGCCTATGACTTACGATACCACTTTTAAGTTTGAGTATTGTTAATGCCCTCCTTTCCATGCAAGAAAGCTAAATTATTGTTATTATATCAACACTGACAAGACATGGATATGCAGACAAAACTGCATGACAATGCATGACAGAAATGCAAGTTCAAAATGTACTTTTTAATCCAAAACAATTTCAAGTATATTTAAAAACCAATTGTTCAGAGAACCATTGATGGTCTTTCCACCAGTAACGATTTTTTTTTTATATGAAAATATTACAATTTGGTTTTAAAGGTCAATTTCAGCGTCAAATGACAACTTATTGTACGCTGATTCCAAAAATATAAGGTTTCTATACAAAAAGATATAAATAAGGGAGATAATTTTCTACTTACGGTTCAAAATATGTTACTTCCGGTACTGTCTTATAGTTTACTTGACGCTGATTCCAAAAATATATGGTTTTACACACTTTTACAATAATTTATTACAAAAATTATCTACTTCCGGTTTACAAAAGGTCACTTCCGGTTAGCTTTTTTAACGTCATATTGCTTGCAACCTAATGCAAAAAGTCTAATAGCTTTAACATAAATACATATGAGGTAAAAGCAAAGGTCAAAATCTAGATCGTTAAATTAACATATGACCTTGAGCTCAATTTCAAGGTCATTAACCAAGGATCTCAAATCAAATAACTCTAGGTCTTTACTTTATATTGTTAATGAGTTATATTACCATACGACTGATATTAGATATAAAAGGGGGGAAAACTCGCATCAAATGTTTACGTACCCTTTTGACTAATATTTATGTGTAACTACATGTCGCGACTAACAATTGTGTGAAAATATTTTGTCGATATCTTAAATGATTTCTGAAAATAAGAGATAATAAGCCAAAATCAAAAATTTGAACATGACCTTTACCTTTGACCTTGACCTCAATTTCATTTTTTTTGGACCAAGGACCTCAAATCAAAAGACCCTAGGCCTCTATTACTTATGGTTTTCCAGTTACAAATTTATTTCATTTATTTCAATATCAAAGCAGAAATAACTCTCATAAGGAGTCTTTATACAGCTTCGGTCAAAAATAAAACCTTACATCATGAGGATATAACCAGCAATTTGGAAAAATGAATTTGTCGCTTTCTTTTACGGTTGCGGAGGAGATCTGATAACAAGAAAAACAGTGTTTGGGGAGATAACTCTTACAAAGAAAAGTGATTGGTTAAACAGGGTCAGTTTCAAAAGCGTATAGACTGTATGATATCATATATACAAAAAAACTAAGCGACATCTTTTGAAACATTTTTACACCGCAAGAAAAAAATTAGGCGGAAGAAAAAAAAAATAATCAGAACAAAATCAATAGGTCTTTCCACACGGAAAGGTGGAAAGACCTTATTAAACAAATTATTTGACTTTCAAAATCCAAATATGACAACAAATATAAAAACGTATAAATTAAACAGAACCAACAAATTAAACCACCATATTATGGTTAGAACGACAATGAGTATTCCCCATTGGTACCTCCATACAAACATTTCTTCAATGTCAGGTGCTTTGACGTCGCAAATATGACGTCATTTTGTAAACATGGCGTGATAAATCGCCAACTTCCTGAAAATTGAAAAGCCATAATAAGCTTTATAAAACCTGGATAAAATGCAATTAAATATTTCATATTGCTGCGGTGCACACCAAAATGGTGTGTTTGTTTTCCTTGTATGTAAGAGCAGCATATTTCCTCTGGAACGTGAACAAAATGTTCACCTTGTGCTCCAATTTTGAATTTTTCTCCTGGATTTCTCATTTCAATTTCTGAAGGTAAGTCACCTTTTATTGTATTGTTGTATAAAACAATATTGCATGCAGTACTGGTCATTGTCGGACCTGCACAAACAGTGCAAATGACAAGAAGACGAATAATAAACTGTTCAATTTTGACTCCTAGGGATACAAAAATCCCTTTTATTCCAACCATATTGCCGAAATAATGACAAACAAAATGTTTGTTTTAGTTATTGTCCTGAAATATCTCTTTGACGAGCCCCCAATGTAACAGGAGTGGAAGTTTCCACTGGCTTCGTTTTCCCGTTGTCTACCCAAGTTCTGGCCATGGGATATTGGACAAAGTACATAAAACTACGTAAATATAAACAAGATGTTTATTTTAAAGACATATAAATGCTTGAACATCATCATGATCATGAACATAAGTTTACATAAATAAATACGGTGGTGGCTAGTCTACTTGTATAAATAAAGGTTCCATATTCACAAGCCAAAGTACAATGTATGAGCGTCTGCTCATTTCAAATCCTTAGTGTAGACTGGCCCGAACCCGGTGAGTGATGTCATACTTATAGTTCCTATGGACAACGTAAGCCCTGCCGGGTATGTGCCAGAACAGGAAGTCCCGACAAGGATAATTTCATGGCCCGTCTCGGAAGAAAGAGTTATTGTTTATATTTACATAGTTTTACGTACTTTGTCCAATATCCAAGAACTTGGGTAGACAACGGGAAAACAAAGCCAGTGGAAACTTCCACTCCTGTTACACCCAAAAATCACACTATTGGATGAGACAAGAAAGATATACTTACCACTGGTAGGAAACAGGAGATCCCATTGTGCCTTGTTAATAACTCTTTTCCCTCTCAAGTCATTCAGCTTTTGTTTCACTTTTTTATCATTTACAGTCAAACTTAAAGATGCTGGAGGAAATTCTTTATTAAACAGGACACGAACAGCACGTGGGGATATTCCAGTGAGTAACAATGACATTCGTACATAGTTTTCCTCTTCTTGTGAGAGAGCATTAGATGCCATATTGGTAAGCCTTTGAATATGTCACGATTATACGTAGTTACTTAAATCAAATTGGTATCATAATGGGTTGTTATCAAAAGATGACTTGGTCTTTAGAAACTTCTTGTCGATTGCATGTTTGGTAATTTATTTTACTGCTTATAAAACTTTTGGAATTTCAATTTGATTTCGACCTATCAGATGTAAAAGTCCGCACATTTTTTGTTTCAAATGTTTATATTTAACATGTAAAACCACAGTTAATTGTTTGTATCAATATCTTCCTCCATAACAACTGGACTTTTTAGTAGTAATTGAGCCCTAAAAGAACAAAATAAGATGATCCAGTAAAGTATTTCCCGATTATTTTCCTGAAAAATTAAATTGATTGTAGTCCAGTCACAAATATTTCATGTATATTCTTAATATATTTGACTTGAGTCACCAAAATCAAACAAATTCACATTTTCATTTCTTGTCTGTATGCCAGGCCATTAGAAAATCTGTATTTTTGTAAATAATTTTAAACTAGGAAAACATATTCTAGAAATCTATGTGAATGAAAACCGAAAGTAGATATATATATATAAAAGCTGAAGTATTTACAGATTTTCAGCTTAACTAATTATGAAGATTTTCTTTACCTCGGCTTTATACTCGAATTACCTACTTATATGCTATTTTGTATAAAACAAAGCAGTGAAATATATAAATCATTCCGATTTAGGACCATTTCCTTGTCGTCCTACTTTCCCTGTTTATTTCCCCTTAAATTCCCCGCCATAATTGAGGGGAGACAACTATCAGCTAGATAAACTCATGAACATTCCACTATTTTTACCTTTAGATATATGTAAAAACCCAAATGTTTTAAAATTTAAAGAATTGATGAATACATCAGATTTATTCACACTTACTGGAATAGCAAAATTTTGTAAAAGTGTTATTAAAACCTTTTAATACATGTGCTTAATCATGTTACTATATTTTGTACTTCCTGTCAAATATCTGTATTAATTATATATACTATTATTGCACCTTTGTTAACCATGTTTTAATGTAAATATGTTCATACTTTTATAGTTTGTTAAAAAATGTTGTACTAACATACCCCATGTGGGGGCTTTAGTGAAATAAAATGTCTTATGTCTTATGTCTTTACTAACATTGGCACTGTCAGAAAATTTTGACAAATCCTACTTTGACTTGGTACATATTAAAAGACAGTCGAAGTTATAGGTACAGATTTTTAAGTACAAATACTGTCATAGTTGTCTATCCCCTTACCTTACCTCTGTATCTTTAACCCCCTTTGTAGAGGAACCATACGCTAGTATGTATAACTTGTGGTCTTTCTTATATACAGTGATGCCTCCACCAAATATGTTGCAGTGCTGAGACTATTTACACAGTGAAGTCCTACCCACACACAATTATATTAAAAATCCGTTATCACAATATATTTACAATGTTCCTGTGTTGATTAAAAGTCAAGTCACGTACTTTAAAATTCCTCTCTTTCTTTATATATACACAGGTATCACATTTGTACCCCTAACCGATAGATGTACTCTTTAAAAGTTAGTATCACTCTTAAAATAAATATCAACGGCATCATTCCATACTTGCGGTAAAAAGATAAAAGGATGATGAGTGCCTCTTCCTCATGAATTAAAAGTTGTATTATAAAGTATTATCTAAAAGTTATATTCATTTCTTCTAAAAGGTCCTTCATGTATTGCTTAAAATTCTGTTAGCTATATATAATCTAAAATATTTTCACTATAATATCGCACACTTTAATAAAATGTCATCACTAGCATAACTTAAATATGTATATATGCTAAAATAGGTTCGTTATTTTCGCTCTGAGAAATTGATATAAGTGAATGTTTACGAATTTTGTGGCAAATGTGTTGTTTCTTCTTTTTACTGTGGAAGCGGTTATCTTTTCCTTTTTTTGAGTCATAATTATTATAATTATCATCCACATACTATCTTATAGCGGGCTATATGTAACTGATATATCAAGCGTCTGAACTTAGGCGTTCTACTTTTGCTACACTGGCTTGAGAGAGTTTCCTTGTTGTTGCTACCGGTGTGATGTCCAGAATTATTTGTAACTTTTCACTGTCCAATAGTTCATTAAATTGAATTCCAAGACTGTTAAGTACATCAACTGTTTCTAGAAGTATCTTGTTCCTGATATTTTGGAGTTGTACGCAGTGTAATATGAAATGGGTCACAGTTTCATCATCCTTTGAGCATAATAGGCACTTCGGATCGGTTTCTTCCTTATACATTTTAATTCGCTTACTTTGTAGGATATATGATCCAGTAAGCAGTTTTAGTTTAACTGGTAGTCTTGCCGTATCTATGGCTGAGTGGCAGTTAATTCTGAATAGAGGATGAATTTTTCCTTTTTCAAGGTTTCCCGTTGTGAGATGATCTAGTCCTTTATATAGTGGAAGCAGTTGCACTATTGATTTGCTCCAGTAATTATGCACTGTTCTCTTGATGTTTGAGGTCCACAAGGATTTTTTGACGGGGTTATCCAGGTACCATGTAGCTTCTTGCAGATTGTACTTCCTGGGCATATGTTTAACGGCGACAAACCAGCTAAAACTTTGGTTGTTTTTTACGGTTAGTTGTCGTCTGGCTAGTGATTTTTCCATACTTTCTTCATGCTGATTACAGATGTTGTTGAAGAGTCCAAGTGCTCGAATATGTATTTGGGCTTCTATTGGCAATATTCCGGTTAAGATGTTAATAGTTATATCTGCTACGCAAGTTGGTAATGACAGTATTTGCTTGAGTAGCTTGTTTTGGAAATTTTCGATTAGTGCTAAGATGATATTCAGAGTATAAACAGGCTTGTGCAACGTAATAACATCAGTAACGTCACGCACATCAAAATTACAAACGCCATCAGATCGATAAACAAAGGAAAATCGGCAGATTCCCAAGGCATAACCATTGAACATATTACCCATGCAGGATCTGAAATGGAAACAACTTTAGTCATACTTGTGGGATGTATCTTCAAGCACGGAAGTGTATCAGCATCGCTTAAAATGGGACTCATCTTCAACTTGGTTATGATATGCACTATCTATGTCCGTCTGGTTGTTAAATGTTGCAAGACTTCTAAAGTGTTCCTCAAATCATGTGATGATATTTTCACTCTCCATGTATTTGACTCCGTTAACCTCTAGCTCCGTGATTACAAAATTTCCTTTCTTCCTGTTGTTTCGTACGAGTTGGTGGAACATTTTTGTGTCTTTTACTCTTGTTTCTAGAATAGTTTCCTTCTCCTTGTCTCTTATTTTAGCAATCTCTATTCTTACTGACCGACGAAAGTCCTTCTTTGTTTGATTTTTCTCCGGTAGCATTATGTTGCTTTTGTTGTTGGGTCTCCCGTGGTGTTTCCAAACATTATATTTTTGTCTTGCAATTTTCAACGCTATTTGTATTTCGGGCGTCCACACTTTTAGTTTTGGCTTTGCATTGAATTTTGCCTTTGATGAAGATGTTAGGTTACCTGTTTCCCTTAGGAGTTCACATAATTTTGATGTAGCTTGCTCAATTTCTGTTTCTTTCATATTTTCTCTTATTTGGAGGCTGTCTATATGTTTGTTGATGTGAGCAGAATACCATTCTTTTTCTACTTTGTCCCAGTTAACTCTTTTTGCAATTTTGCTGCTATTTTGCGCATGACTGTTATTTAAGCTTTCATAAGTGAATTTGGTACTCATACGAATTGGGTGATGATCGGATGTGTTTTCTGTCACGTGGTTGAGTACTTGTTTGTTGTCAAATTCATTTTCTGGCAGGTTGTGCAGAAAATAGTCTATTTCTGATGATTCCTGTCCGAGCGAGTTAACAAAGGTTCTTTCTTTATTATCGTATTTCAAGTTGCATTCCTTTATGAAATCACGGAGATAGAGGTTGCGCTTCGTGCCTGTTTGTATATTTAGATCTTCATTTAGGTCGCCTCCTATGATGATTTTGTGTGTTTCATTATACTTTTGATATAGTTCGTACAGTTGATCGATAACATCTTGGTATTCAGCCTGATGATTTTTACTTCCTTTTGCTGGCAAATAGACTGATGTTAGTATTTTGTTTGGATTGTTACTTTCCCTTATCTTTTAATCCTTATCTTTTAATCCTGATGATGAAACCAAGGTGTGACTTATCATAACAAATGGACAAATATGGCTGTATAATTTTTCACCTCAAAAATTACTCTGTGTACAGACTTACCTGTGCTGTTTGGAAAGTTTTAAGGCCTAGCATCCACTAGATATGTAAAAGTTAAATGCATTTTGTGTTAAAGAAAGATAAATCTTTCTTGGTTTTTGATGAGCATTTATTTTCCTTTCTGCAGAAGATGTAAAAATAAACAAACACCTGAATTACTTTGATACTGTCCACTCAGATAAACTCATTTGATGGCTCGGGCCTATTCGAGGTTTCTATCAGAAGTGTCATATTTTTTGTTATTTTATTCTTTACAGAAAGTGAATCAAATTAGTAAAAAAAAAATAAGGGGTCACGGACCATTTAAGGTTCCACTATAAAAGTCAAAATATAGGACACTACAGAAACATCAAAATTTTGCCTGTATTTCTCATCCTAAAACGAATAAAGTTCTATGCTATGGAAACATATGTGCATTTAAACATACATAACGTATACACATTGTGTAAATTGTAAATAAACTTGAATTTTTTGTGTTACGGGTCAAACCAGTTTTGTGGGTGAACACTAAATTTTCCAAAAAATCTGAAGGTCTGTGAGATGACCTAATTTGTTTAAAATTGGTATGAACATTTACCGTCATGCGTCAAACAGCCATTTTCGTCTACCGTTAGCATCAAACATGTCAAATTGGTTAAAATTATACAGTGATTCGTCAAAATATCATTATAGTGATCATGGTGATTCGTCAGAGGTCTGAAATAATTATCGTTACTGTTGTTTTGGGAAAAAAAATTAGTGATATTCGTCAAAATCATTCGATTATTTTTATCGTCTAAAAGAAAGTGCATGGATATTTTATTGTCATGCACCAAAAATTACCATTAACGCCATTTGGCAAGAATTTTTACCGTTATTCGTCATGAAGGTACCCCCATCACCACCCTCATATGTCCATGTTTTAATTTATATACAAGCTTCATATCTCATTGCTGTATCTTTTTATCGAGCCTTCGACTTAAGTCGAAAAAGCGAGACTAAGCGATCCTACATTCTGTCGTCATCGGTGTCGTCAGCGGCCGCATCCACAAATATTCACTCTGTGGTTCAAGTTTTTAAAATTCTAATAACTTTCTTAAACTATCCTTGGTTTGTACCAAACTTGGACAGAAGCTTGTTTATGATCATAAGATAGTATCCAGATGTAGATTTTGTAAAACAATAAATCCATTTTTTCCGTTTTTTACTTTAAATGGACTTAGATTTTCTGCCAGGAAACAACACATTCACTCTGTGGTTAAATTTTTAATTTGATAACTTTCTTATACTATTTTTAATTTGTACCAAACTTGGACAGAAGCTTGTTTATGATCAAAAGCTAGTATCTAGAAGGAAATTTTGTTAATATTTTTTACCCGTGTATTTGTATTTTACTTATAAATGGACTTAGTTTTTCTTCCAGTTAACATTACATCCAGTCTGCAGTTAAAGTTTTTAAAACATTTATTAGATTCATAAACTATCCTGGAATTTTACCAAACTTGGACAGAAGCTTCTTACAAAATTTTAAAAGAAAGTAACAAGCGGAATTCTTTTATTGATTGTTTCCCTCATTTTTGATGAGCCTGCAATTTACAGGAAAAGTAGGCGAGACACTGGGTTCTGCAAAACCCTTACAAATTTTATCAAATAAAGATCAAAGTTTAGAAAATATTATCTTTTTCTTCAATGGGTCCTGGACATCTGACGTCACAGATGTTGAGCTGTCGTATTTTCTAGCACATTAAATGCAAACTTAAAAAACAAGACATTTAAATAAATAAAATGATGGACCTATTTAGGCCAAATAAAAAATCAAGTGTGTGTCCTATTACCATGATTATATTACACTTCCCTCCCTACTTTTAAGCTAAAAATAGCCTACTTTTTTTTTGTCATTTTTCAATAAGCATTGTCATCTGGTCATGACTGTTAAAGTCAGTATGTTCCTGCCATAGACCCAATATGAAATAAAAATGTTAAAATAAAAACTACAAATGTACCTGGCTACTCTATTTTATTGTAAGATGTAATAAGAAACACACATATTTTATTTTTTTTGGCCTTATATGAGGGAAAGGGGGGGGGGTTGGAGGGGTCCTGATCCCGAAATCCTGGGGTAAAAACTATGAAATCCCAGCATCCTAAATTCGAAACAAGAATTCCCGGAACTCAAAAGGATTAATCCCGAAATCAAGAGTTTGAAAACACCAGATACTGACGTCCCGAAAAAGGTCATTCCCCCCTGTTATGTTAAGCTGTTCTTGTTTCTATTTGATTATTAGTAAACAAAGGTTGATGTAGACTTAATAAATGTCTAGTACATATACATTGTAGTGATTGTACTTGCTAGAATTATTTAAAAATGCAACTGTTTATCCTGCAATCAGGCAACTAATGTACAAATAACAGGTAGACAAACACTTTTTTGCTTTATGTACGGTATCTCCTTGTTCAAATAAAGTCTCATGTAATTTGGCTTCCAGGTTGAGCAAACAGAAATGTGAATATTTCATTTTGGGTAACAATTGATTTTATTTATAATATGGCTAGGTCTTTTTCCTGGTCAACACTGAAAGTCAAATGATAAGAAATCAGAGAGAACTATTTGGATTTAAACAACTTAGACCGTTAAGTGCCAGATTTAAATTGCAGAATAAAAATATTAAAAACAATACATTTACGTTATCTATGTCCAGTTTTTAAAGCTTTTACAAATAAATTTGGTTTTTTTTTCTGACAATTCACACATATTGTATGTATATTTATTCAAGGAATGACTAATAGTTTTTCTGTCTATGAAGAAACAACATAAAAAATGTGGTGCACACTGAATAAACTGTAGCGTGTTATTTTAAAGTGTGCACCATTTTTTATATGTTATTTCGAATAGACAGAAAAAATATTACAGTTATTTCTTATAATTTAATTCTAAATTCCGTTTTAAACAGGAGTAAACCATGAAATTTTTTTTGTCTATGTGATGATAAACAAAACGATGTCAGCCAATCAGAAGATGCATTGCATCGCGCCAATATTAAATTGTCTTGAAATAAATATAAAACAAATGAACCAATTTTAATTGGGTCAGTCTAGTATTACTGATTTCTCAGTCACCTCTAGGAAATTGGACAAAATTAACTCAAACAGAATATACAATATTGTGCATCTTTTTCAGTGATTCTGGTACCCACTTTAAAATATGACTGATGGTACCAGTCTTCAAGGGAAGAGTTTTGGGAAGGATAAACTTGGTGAAAAAGGAGTAGACATATTGGACATGTTGGAAAAGGGACCAAGTTTTGAACTAAGTTCAGAAATGGAAAGTTTAGAATTGGGGTCAAGTGATCAAAGTCTGGAAGTCCAACCCCCTGTTAGGGATAGCATAGGTGAAATAAAAGTGACATATTTTTTGAGAGATATCAAACCTAAGATGGTGAATGCTTGGTCAACTTTGTTTAAAAATCATGAAAACAGGGTCAAGGTAAGTTCATAAGGTCACATAAAGGTCAACATCAAATAAGCATGATGTGCCACAGAAAAAAACATAATTAAATTTCAGATTTCATCAGGAGATATTTTCCGACGGGCACCTGAAGCAGATGCTTTGGTGAGTTATTTTTAACTTATTTTATACTTGTAATGACAGTTGAGAATATTAAGTTGTATGTTAACTGGTTAGATTCAAAATAGGTGTTACTATGGTTTCAATATCAAAAGATTTGTTAAATATCCTAATGGCTTAGAATATTTGATAATAATGGTAATAATGATATCCTTTATTTAAAGAGCATAACGCAATTAGAATTTCCTTACATTTCCCTATAGGCCCTCATAAAATATTTAACATGGTCAGATGGTATAAACATGTACAAGTAATATATATATATACAAACAATATATATATATGCATAATCTGTTGTTCAGGGTTTTTTATGCCTGCCCAATAGTGGAGAAGGCATTAAGTTTTGCCCTCGTCTGTACAAACATCTGTTCATCTCAAAATTGGTTTCCATTCTCCAACTTTAGTTTGTCACCACAAAAGTTTTGAATTTTGGAAGTGTCACTTTTTACCATTTTAAAGTATTGTCTTTTTACAAATGGAAATATTGCTGAAGTTTGCCTCAACCAAATGTTATGAAACTTGAAACGTTACGTACACGTGTTCCCTATGATATGATCCTTCTTATTTAAATGCCAAATTAAGAGATTTTTCCCCATTTTCACTGTCCACTGAACATAGAAAATGATAGTGTGCCAAGTGTGGATGAGGCATTCATGTACTAGGGACACATTCTTGTTAATTCTGTTTTCCAGGTTTAATAATAACAATCTGCCTTTTTTGGGGTTTATTTAAGGCAAGAAAGACTACAGAAAGTGATACGAGAAGACTATAATGGGGAAAATGTTGTTGTAGGTATTAATATTGACTTTTAATATAAGATATATCATGTATATGTGAAGTCTGATCCATCGTCATTTTTTGTAGGTTTTAACTGCGTTGGCACATGAGTAAATGAGATTATGGGATGTAGGAATATATGTCAATAAGAACAAACTGATAAAAGATACCTCTGAGGTCAACATACTGTAAATTCACATATTATTGAGATGTTTTTATACGACCGCAAAAATTTTAATTTTTTGGTCGTATATTGCTATCACGTTGGCGTCGTCGACGTCCGAATACTTTTAGTTTTCGCACTCTAACTTTAGTAAAAGTGAATAGAAATCAATGAAATTTTTAACACAAGGTTTATGACCACAAAAGGAAGGTTGGGATTGATTTTGGGAGTTTTGGTCCCAACATTTTAGGAATTAGGGGCCAAAAAGGGCCCAAAAAAGCATTTTCTTGGTTTTCGCACTATAACTTTAGTTTAAGTGAATAGAAATCTATGAAATTTTGACACAAGGTTTATGACCACAAAAGGAAGGTTGGGATTGATTTTGGGAGTTTTGGTTCCAACAGTTAAGGAAATAAGGGCCAAAAAAAGGGCCCAAATAAGCATTATTCTTGGTTTTCGCACAATAACTTTAGTATAAGTAAATAGAAATCAATGAAATTTTAACACAAGGTTTATGACCACAAAAGGAAGGTTGGGATTGATTTTTGGAGTTGAGGTCACAACAGTTTATGAATTAGGGGCCAAAAAGGGCCCAAATAAGCATTATTTTTGGTTTTTGCACCATAAATTTAGACATTTAGTATAAGTAAATAGAAATCTATGAAATTTGAACACAAGGTTTATGACCATAAAAGGAAGGTTGGGTTTGATTTTGGGAGTTTTGGTCCTAACAGTTTAGGAAGGAGGGGCCCAAAGGGTCCAAAATTGAACTTTGTTTGATTTCATCAAAAATTGAATAATTGGGGTTCTTTGATA
Organism: Mytilus galloprovincialis; assembly: GCF_965363235.1. Taxonomy (NCBI): domain Eukaryota; kingdom Metazoa; phylum Mollusca; class Bivalvia; order Mytilida; family Mytilidae; genus Mytilus; species Mytilus galloprovincialis. The sequence continues at coordinate 5,592,862 of NC_134847.1, forward strand.
TGCCGAATCTAACTATGTATGTAGATTCTTAATTTTTGGTCCCGTTTTCAAATTGGTCTACATTAAAGTCCAAAGGGTCCAAAATTAAACTTGGTTTGATTTTAACAAAAATTGAATCCTTGGGGTTCTTTGATATGCTGAATTTAAAAATGTACTTAGATTTTTAATTATTGGCCTAGTTTTCAAGTTGGTCCAAATGGGGGTCCAAAATTAAACTTTGTTTGATTTCATCAAAAATTGAATAAATGGGTTCTTTGATATGCCAAATCTAACTGTGTATGTAGATTCTTAATTTTTGGTCCAGTTTTCAAATTGGTCTACATTAAGGTCCAAAGGGTCCAAAATTAAACTAAGTTTGATTTTAACAAAAATTAAATTCTTGGGCTTATTTGATATGCTTTATCTAAATATGTACTTTGATTTTTGATTATGGGCCCAGTTTTCAAGTTGGTCCAAATCAGGATTCCATATCAAGTATTGTGCAATAGCAAGAAATTTTCAATTGCACAGTATTGCACAATAGCAAGAAATATCTAATTGCACAATATTGTGCAATAGCAATTAATTTTCAATTGGAGTTATCTTTCTTTGTATAGAATAGTAGTTGATAATATATGTTGGAAATTTGCCAGACATGACTATGATGTCATTTTCTATTTTTATTTGCCAATAACTTTATGTAAATAACTTCATTGGAAATTTGCCAATATAAAATGTTGCTGATGAAGCTTTTTTTCCTTATCTTATCTAAAATGTTTTTAGATAATGTATGTTGGACATTTGTCAGACATGACTATGATGTCATTTTCTATTTTTTTTGCCAATAACTTTATGTAAATAACTTCATTGGAAATTTGCCAATATAAAATGTTGCTGATGAAGCTTTTTTTCCTTATCTTATCTAAAATGTTTTTAGATAATGTATGTTGGACATTTGTCAGACATGACTATGATGTCATTTTCTATTTTTTTTTGCCAATAACTTTATGTAAATAACTTCATTGGAAATTTGCCAATATAAAATGTTGCTGATGAAGTTTTTTTTATTGTTTTATACAATAAACAATGTATATTCACTTTTACTACCAACCAATCTTTACCATTCAGTGATAACAAGCACTTTATTTTACATTTTAATATTTTATGATGTATTTAAAAGAGTAGTTATTGTTGCAAACTCCATTAGAAATTTGAATTGATATCAGTTTTGGAAAAAGGGAAACGGGGATGTGAAAAAAAAGGGGGGGGGGGTTTAAATTTTTCTCATTTCAGATTTCATAAGTAAAAAGAAAATTTCTTCAAACATTTTTTTGAGAGGATTAATATTCAACAGCATAGTGAATTGCTCAAAGGCAAAAAAAAAACTTTAAAGTTCATTAGACCACATTCATTCTGTGTCAGAAACCTATGCTGTGTCATGATCAACTATTTAATTTTAGATTTAAAAAGTTTGAAGAAGAAATCTTTAATTGATTTGTAAAATCTTGACATTTGTTTTGTGTAAAAAAAAAACCCATGTAATGTCAAAAATTTGATCACAATCCAAATTCAGAGCTGTATCACGCTTGAATGTTTTGTCCATACTTGCCCCAACTGTTCAGGGTTCGACCTCTGCGGTCGTATAAAGCTGCGCCCTGCGGAGCACCTGGTTATTATTGCGAAAAATGCTACAGGGTTATAATTACAAAATTTAAACTCGCAGTTAGAAAATTTTTATATGAATTAAACCACAATTTTCTCAATATTGCAAAATTTTAAATCACGTTTTAGTCCAAAATGAAAAATTGTGAATTTACAGTGCTATCTAAAAGAGATGCCCTTACCTTTTATAGCATGTAAATGTGTATCATACTATCTTAAGGGGGTGGCAATACCTTTTATAGGCTCTGAAAGGTTTAAGTTATTTATATACTATCTTAAAGAAGTGCTTGTACCTTTTAAAGGCTCTAAACGACTAAGTCACATGACACATTTTTTGAAGAGCTGTCATCAACACCAAATATTAAATTTTGTTAATTTTTAAGGCAAAAGAATCTGATAAAGAATCAGACAGTTTCTGATTGGATTCCTGAAAGGCTCATATATTTAAACAAGTTTTAGCACACTGTGTTTACTTGGGCCGGTTTGATCTATTTTCTCTCACTTAAAAAAAAGGAGCAAGATACCAGAGGGACAGTCAAACTCGTAGATCGAAATACAAACTGACAATGCCATGGCTATAAAAAAAAGAAAAAGATAAAGAGACAAATAATAGTACACAAGACACAACAAAGAAAACTAAAGACTAATTTAAGCAAGACAAACCCAATCAAAAATTGGGGGTGATCTCAGGTGCTACAGAAGGGGTAAGCAGATCCTGCTCCACATGTGGCACCTGTCATGTGCTCTTACTTAATAATTTACATCAGTCAACTCCATCCATTTGTTACATAATGTATTTTATATTAATTTTTGTTTATCTTTTAGGGAAATGCAATTATAATTCCAGCTTATGGTGAAGAGCCAGATGAAGAAAGAATTGAGAATATGAAGAAATTTAATTTATGTGGTGGAAAGCCAATAAAGTTTCTTACAAATGTATTTCTGCTCCAACAATGAGAGTTCCAAAAGATGTGATGAGTACATCTAATGCTTTCCTGGCATTTAGAGCTACAATCATAGCTGGTATGCTTTAATAAAAATACTGGTTTCATTAAAACCAGAGGTGGATTAAGAGGGTTTTTTAGGGGCCTGGGCCCCCTCTTTTGTGGGAAAAATTGGTTGATTATATAGGGAATTACTAAAGCATGACTGGAGCGGGCCCCCTCTTAGGTAGTCAGTTCACCCCTCCTCCCGGGCCCCAGACTCCTTATGAAAATTTCTGGATCCGCCACTGAAAACATACAAGTACTGTTTTAGAGAGAGAAATTTATGTATTACTGAAAAATTATTACACAGGGTTTTCGATATCACAAACTAGTCAAAACATTTACTAAATTTTATCATCGGTATAAGGACATCATTCGGAAATATAGCTCAACATGCAGACATCTTATACGTTCAGGTATTTCACACCCAATATTTTATGGAAATATTCTTTATGAAGCACAAAAATGTCAGTATTCACCTCAGAAGCTAACAAAACCTTTAAATAGACTTATTAAGAAGGGATATAGTTATGATACTGTTGTCAGGTCATTAAAGATTTCATATTTTGGCATTAATATTGGTTCACTTATAGGGTCTTTGCATCGGAACTAAACACATTTATTATTAATAAACCAGTGGCTGGCATGACACGGGTTATGTTCTTCTCATATATGTTATGATGGTATGATCCTAAACCCCTCACGGGGAGGATTGTGCCTGATATTCATATGATGAAGACATAATTTTTCAATCAGACTAGGACTTCTCTTGAACTGAATTTTAATGTGCGTATTGTTATGCGTTTACTTTTCTGCATTGGCTAGAGGTATAGGGGAGGGTTGAGATCTCACAAACATGTTTAACCCCGCCGCATTTTTGCGCCTGTCCCAAGTCAGGAGCCTCTGGCCTTTGTTAGTCTTGTATTATTTTAACTTTTAGTTTCTTGTGTACAATTTTGAGTTTAGTATGGCGTTCATTATCACTGAACTAGTATATATTTGTTAAGGGGCCAGTTGAAGGACACCTCCGGGTGCGGAAATTTCTCGTTGCATTGAAGACCTGTTGGTGATCCTTCTGCTGTTGTCTGCTCTGTGGTCGGGTTGTTGTCTCTTTGGTACATTCCCCATTTCCATTTCCATTCTCAATTTTACTAGTCAGAAGGCTTGTTTCTCTTATACAAAAAATCTTTATAGATTTGATATTAAACTTGTAACTTATAATGTGGTAACCTGTATGGGTTACCAATGAGAGAAAAATCCTTGTTGATTTTAAGACTTGAATTACCTCAAAGGTCATGGATACATAAAATAGACCACAATTTGTGCAGAAATCTGGTTTCTTGATGCTAAATAGAACATTTCTAGTGGGATCAAAATCTTAATTGGATATATATGATCATTCATAATGGGATAAATACCAGTAATGATATTGAGGTCACTATATCTAAGGTCAAGGTCATTCTAATAATAGAGTTGTAAAATTTTACTGTCTTAAATTAGAACAGAAAAAAATCATTCCTTAAAGTAAACAGAATTAAGTTTGCCATCAGGTCACTAAAAGGGGTTTTTCCTTAATATGATATATATATATATGAAGGCATGGTGTGTGTAAGCGTGCTCACTAGATGTTCTTTTATTTTTATTTGTACTGTGGAAACAAATTTTATATCTTACACTTAATTTTCACAATACTCTTCGAGCATAATATTTTTCCTCAGTGTCTTTGTGTAAAATTTGCATAATATTGCTTGCAACTTGTTGTTAAAAGTTGGCTTATTTGTAATTGCAGTTGAGAAACACAACAGAAGCCCAGAAAATCAACCAATCAGAAGTGTTCTATGTCCAGGTCTTGGGACTGCTGTTGGTAGAATGCCATTTGACAGATGTGCTTTTCAGGTTTGTTATTTTAAGATACTTTATGTTTGATTTTACATGTATGCACATGTGTATGTTCTTATAATGTAGGTCAGACTGCTACTAGTTCTCTAGTGTAAAGGAGGATTGACTTTACATATGTACACATGTGTATGTTCTTATAATGTAGGTCAGACTGCTACTAGTTCTCTAGTGTAAAGGAGGATTGATTTTACATATGTACACATGTGTATGTTCTTATAATGTAGGTCAGACTGCTACTAGTTCTCTAGTGTAAAGGAGGATTGACTTTACATGTATGCACATGTGTATGTTCTTATAATGTAGGTCAGACAGCTACTAGTTCTCTAGTGTAAAGGTAGATTGATTTTACATATGTACACATGTGTATGTTCTTATAATGTAGGTCAGACAGCTACTAGTTCTCTAGTGTAAAGGAGGATTTATTTTACATATGTACACATGTGTATGTTCTTATAATGTAGGTCAGACTGCTACTAGTTCTCTAGTGTAAAGGAGGATTGATTTTACATATGTACACATGTATATGTTCTTATAATGTAGGTCAGACTGCTACTAGTTCTGTATTAGTAATGTAAAGGAGGATTGATTTTACATATGTACACATGTATTTGTACTTATAATGTAGGTCAGACATCTACTAGTTCTCTAGTGTAAAGGAGGATTGATTTTACATATGTACACATGTGTATGTTCTTATAATGTAGGTCAGACAGCTACTAGTTCTCTAGTGTAAAGGAGGATTGATTTTACATATGTACACATGTGTATGTTCTTATAATGTAGGTCAGACAGCTACTAGTTCTCTAGTGTAAAGGAGGATTGATTTTACATATGTACACATGTGTATGTTCTTATAATGTAGGTCAGACTGCTACTAGTTCTCTAGTGTAAAGGAGGATTGACTTTACATATGTACACATGTATATGTTCTTATAATGTAGGTCAGACAGCTACTAGTTCTGTATTAGTAATGTAAAGGAGTACGTGGAATTGTGTTCCTGAATGTACTTGAAATATTTGCCACTGGATATAAAGCATCCATTAAATTGGTCAATAGTAATCCTCTCCATGTTATTCTAGTTTGATAGAAATCAAAGTAGTTGGTCCTCCAAGATGGGTCAACTGAGATAGAAGATTATAAGAAAGAAGATGTGGTCTGATTGCCAATGAGACAACTCTTCACAAGAGACCAAATGACACAGAAATTAACAACTATAGGTCACTCTTCAGCCTTCAACAATGAGCAAATAGCTTAGGGGTTAAATTGAAGGTTACATAAACACTATTTCAATGATGTTGAAATATTCACTTGCACAGGGGCGCCAGCCAAATGTTGTTCATGCATTTACTCATGAACAGTTCAATCAAAGCTTTTACCGTTCAGGAGTTATGGTTCTTGAAAAATTGAAAAATGGCGTTTCCAGTCGTATCTGTGCATTTACTCATGAACTGTTCAACCAAAGCTTTTAAAATTTTATTATGTTGTTACTGATGACAAAATGGAGGTCAAGTTCAATAATGAAGATTTTGACTTTTACCGTTCAGGAGTTATGGTTCTTGAAAGATTGAAAAATGGCATTTCCTAGTTGTGTCCGCGCATTAACTCGTGAACTGTTCAACCAAAGCTTCTCAAATTTTTATATGTTGTTACTGATGACAAAATAGAGGTCAAGATCAATAATGACAATTTTGACTTTTACCATTCAGGAGTTATGGTTCTGATCTTGAAAGTTTGAAAAATGGTGTTTCCATTCATGTTGTTTCATTTACTCATGAACCATTCAACCTAAGCTTTTCAAATTTTAATATGTTGTTACTGATGACAAAATGGAGGTCAAATTTGTTATGGTTTATGTGATATTGAAAAATGCCAGGACACAAATAAATGTTAATAAATCCGATTTGCTGTCTTTGTGACAGCCTCTTGTTTTATATCTCTTACCTTTAAGTTGTCATCAGTCAAGAATTTCTTGTTTCATTGTACATGTATTTACATCTAATAATTTTTTTTTATTCTACAGATGTTGGAAGCATTTGAAATGCATGATCTAAAAATAAAAGACTCATTCTTAAATCCTCCTAATCTGTGGGTAGTGACCAATCATAATGATTTCATGGAAGATGTAAGTTACCATGGCAACAGAATTTTACTCATTTGAGCCTTTGGAATCATATTAAAATTTTTAAAAATATGCATATATATATATAGATATATGGCAGTGTCAACAATTTGCTAAATGTTTTGATAAGATCAATTTGTAGGGAAGTACTTATGGTAATCCATTATCTTTTGTATGCAGTATAAGAATGTTCACATCTCATTTCCATGGAAATTATCTGGCCTATTTGAAACTATTGCATAGTTAACATGTTAGTTTGTGACTATTTCAGTTTAAGAAGAACCATTAATGAAAAGTCTTATATGATATTTGGTATGCTTGTGATGTAGTTAAAGAACCACTTAAACCACTTGGCCACCAAGGCCCAATCATCAAATAGATTTCTTTACAATGTGTCTAATAAGCTCTTATTTGTTCCAAGTTAAAAACAAATTGTGAATATTATTAAAACAATATATTTCAAATATCTGCTATTAATACCAAATTCTTATTTTGTTATTTCTTTTTCACAGTATACTGAAAAATCATAAGAGACTGCATAAGACTGCCAGGAAATTAGAAAAAAAATGAAAATCAAATACAATTTTCCAACTTTTTGAAACAGCTGTTAGCTTTGTAATCAGAGATGTCCATGACTCGTAACGTTGTTCATCCTGTGGTTTGACAGTAACTACAACCAACAAATAGAAACTGGAAAATGAACTCTCCAGATTTTTAGCTGTTGAGTTTTTACAGAATTATTTATTCTCTATGTTCCAGACAATCACAGCAACTATAGTAGATGTTCTATAGGAGATATTATAATGTTTATTGTTAAATAATGTATGCATTTTTAAGTGTTTATATTTACCGATTTATTTTATGATGATTGTTTTATATTAATATACTTATAGTTTTTATAAATTGATATTTGTCATAACCAGTAGTTGATCCAAGTGCACTGAAGTCATTGTTTATTATTTTATTGGTTGTTTGTTGAGTTGAGCAGAAGGATTGGCAAAAACAAAGACAATTTTTATTTGTATTTTGACATATACTTCCACAGGTTAAATAGTAAAGTTAAAATGTGATTATGTATATTTTTCTTAGCTTAAGGATGTACTTAGGACTAGGTGATCTTAGGTAAAATTCGATAAATCAAAATAAGCTCAAAATATTGATAGGTTATGGAGCTCCTTTTCGAGATATTTTTTATTTAAAATATGGCAGGACAAGGCTGACTCGTACTTTTACCTTATATTTGCATTGGTATTATTTGGGTCACAAATCAAAAGAAAGAAAATCAAGAATCTGCTAAAATTTTGTCAAATGGACCGTTATGGGCTATTAAGTCTTATATTAAAAGATAAATAGGTGTTATGGGGCAAAATATTTCACCTGATATTGTATGGAAAAACACCAAGGAGTCCCAATATTTGACTAGCTGAAAATTGAATATAAATACAATATTGAAGGACCTTCATGTCAAATCAGAAGTGGGTGGTCCCTAGAAGATTTAAGGCAGGGGATATCCCCTAGAAGATCTACGAGTTTTTATGTGAAAAATTCTGCATTCTGATGTTTTTCTTGTAAATGCCCAAAACAATCTTAAGACTGAAAAAAAATTCTGAACAAAAAGTTCTGCATAGCATACATATAGACAATATATTCAATGACTCATCAGTGGTCCTGATCCAATGACTCATCAGTGGTCATGATTTAATGACACACCAGTGGTCATGATTCAATGACTCATCAGTGGTCTCGATTCAATGATCACCAGTGGTCATGATTCAATGACTCATCAGTGGTCTTGATTCAATGACTCATCAGTGATCATGATTCAATGACTCATCAGTGGTCTCGATTCAAAGACTCATCAGTGGTCATGATTCAATGACTCATTAGTGGTCATGATTTAATGACTCATCAGTGGTCTCAATTCAATGACTCATCAGTGGTCTCAATTCAATGACTCATTAGTGGTCTCAATTCAATGAATCATCAGTGGTATCGATTCAATGACTCATCAGGTGTCTTGTTTCAATTACTCATCAGCGGTCCCGATTCAATGACTCATCAGTGGTCCCGATCCAATGACTCATTGGTGGTCTTGATTCAATGACACATCAGTGGTCTTTATTCAATGACTCATCTGTGATCTCAATTCGATGACTCATCAGTGGTCTCTATTCAATGACTCATCGGTGGTCCCGATCCAATGACTCATTGGTGGTCTTGATACAATGACTCATCAGTGATCTCGATTCAATGACTCATCAGGGGTCTTGTTTCAATGACTCATCAATGGTCTTGATTCAATGACTCATCAGTGGTCAAGATTCAATGACTCATCGGTGGTCTAGATTTAATGACTCATCAGTGGTCATGATTCAATGACTCATCAGTGGTCTCTATGAAATGACTCATTAGTGGTCTCAATTCAATGACTCATCAGTGGTCTCGATTCAATGACTCATCAGTGGTCTCGATCCAATGACTCATCGACGATATTGATTCAATAACTCATCAGTGGTCATGATTCATTGACTCACCAGAAGTCTCTATTCAATGACTCAGTAGTGGTCATGATTCAATGACTCATCAGTGGTCTCTATGAAATGACTCCTTAGTGGTCTCAATTCAATGACTCATCAGTGGTCTCGATTCAATGACTCATCAGTGATCATGATTCAATGACTCGTCGGTGGTCTAGATTTAATGACTCATCAGTGGTCTCAATTCAATGACTCATCAGTGGTCTTAATTCAATGACTCATCAGTAGTGTCGATCCAATGACTCATCGACGGTCTTGATTCAATGACTCATCAGTGGTCATGATTCATTGACTCACCAGTGGTCTCTATTCAATGACTCAGTAGTGGTCATGATTCAATGACTCATCAGTGGTCTTTATTCAATGACTCAGTAGTGGTCATGATTCAATGACTCATCAGTGGTCTCTATTAAATGACTCATTTGTGGTCTCAATTTAATTACTCATTAGTGGTCTCAATTTAATTACTCATCAGTGGTCTCGATTCAATGACTCATCAGTGATCATGATTCAATGACTCATTGGTGGTCTCTATTCTATGACTCATCAGTGGTCTTGATTTAATGACTCATCAGGGGTCTTGATTCAATGACTCATCAGTGGTTATGATTCAATGATTCATCAGTGATCTCGATTTTCACAATTTAAAAACAGAAGAAATGTGCCAGGTATAAAATTTGACTGACAATATCGAATCGTAATAGATGGCTGATGTTGCAATTACTGTGATACATATAGTTTAAATGGTTCATACTATTATATCGAAAGGAAATCTTTAATGTTGTCTTTATCAAAACTATATTGTATCTTGGACATTCCTTAATACATATATTAGAAAAAAAGTAGTCTTCTTACACTATACGAGAAAAAAAATGTAGGAACAAAGTTTTTATTGAATTAGCCATAGTTAACTGATAAATGGCTGTGATAATGATATTTATCTTTAAAACCATCATATTATAATATTAATTGTGCAATGCAAATTTTTCCTCTGAGTACCCAAATTTTAATATTTTAAAAACCCTATCAAAGTAATCTGTTATGTTTTTGAAAATTAATCATCTGAATGTTTTGCTTTACTGACTTTTTTTATTTATATAGTATATTTTTATATTTTAAGAATAAAATTATATTTTGTAGCGTAACTGATATATAAAAGAAGATGTGGTATGATTGCCAATGAGACAACTGTCACCAAGCATGACAAGAGACCAAAATGACACAGAAATTAACAAATATACGTCACTGTACGGCCTTCAACAATGGGCGAAGCCCATACCGCATAGTCATTTATAATAGGCTCCGAAATGACAATGTAAAACAATTCTTTTGAGTTCTTTTATTTATAATAAAATATCATCTTATAAAGCTTTGTAATTCTGTAACTACATCAGGTATAATTTATAAATATGACAGGAGAGTGTCCAGTAACAGTCACTTATTTAGCAGTTTTGTCCCTTAGCTATAGTCTATACAATTTTAACTTAGGTAAAAATCATTGGCAAAACATTTTTAAATTTAGGGAATGTCTATTTTTTCTGAACATTATCAAATTCTTCTTACAATCTACTGCTTTGATGGTTTTGGACACTAATGTTCTTGCCTCAAACCTTGAAAACTATAAAAGATACGGAAAACATTAATTTGCAGTAATGATAGGCAAGTACTAATAAGTTTACATTGTCCAAATTGTCATTGTCAGCCGACTCCTTATTAGAGTAATTGCCCTTTGATGATGATTTTTTACAAATAATTTGCGTGTTTGTCCTATACGAACCCCCCCCCTTTCTCCTTTATATCGTAAAAATTATAACAGATAGATAAAAACTTAAAAAGCAAAAATGATCAGCAAGATAAGATCTATAATTAGGTCAATATAGAAGAAAATCGTTCTCATTTTAGAGTTACTGCCCCTGAAACAGTATTTTTTACCAGTTTTTAGCTGTGATTATAAACAGTATAGGATCTAAGTTAAGTGTTATTCAAATGTGTTCAACAAAACAGGTAGTATCTATGATGAGTTCATTTATGTATCTACTCTAATATTGAAGAAACATCTGTTGACTTGTTTTTGCAACTATAGCTCCTGAAATATATATAGTAAACCTGACTAAACCGAACCCTTTCGGTACTTTCGATTTTGTTCGGTTTTGGCAGGTTTTCGGTTTTATCAGGTTCACAATGCATAAAATGAGATATGATTGGTCTTCAGAACAAGTTTGGATTAGACCGGTTTCCGGTTTATTCAGGGTTCGGTTTAATAAGGTTTCACTGTATATGTTTTGCAGTTTTTGACTGATATCTCAATAGGAAAGTGTGACATGCAAAATTTATCAGCATCACAAGATCTATTACACCTGAAATATACAGTTTTGTCGGTTTTTTTTATAACTATAGGAGCTAGGTTCAAAACCTTCCAAAATGACTAGTGTGACAAGCTCTAACGTCTATAATATTTTAGCTTGAGACAATCAGTTTTAGGAGTTTTGACATGTTTTTTGCTATTTTGGCTGTTATTTATATACCCGGTTGTAGCTGGGTTAAATAAGTGAATTGCAAGAATGAAAAGCAACACAAAGAGAAACTAAATTATGTATGTGCATAAAAAACTTGCAATAATTTGGGGTACAACTGTTGTCCATAAAATAATATGCTTAACCTTCAAGATCAATATCAACCAAACTTAGACTGAATGATTCTTATATAGGTTAGGGACGACATCAAAAGTTCAATGTAGGATCGATAAAAAGCTTAATTCATATAGTTTTTTCATTGCCCCCCCCCCCCCCTCCCCTTTACCCCCACTCTTAACCTAATTTGGGAAAAATTGATTGACCAATAAGGATATATATAAAATCGATGTCAATTAAACAAAACTTGCAACAATTTTGACCCCATCCCCAAACTATTTGAATTAAGGTGGGTTTTTTTATCCTTCATTGATTTGGCATAAAATTTGTATTCCTAACACATGTAACAGTCAACCAAAATGGTCACAATGGCTAAAACTAAAATATTGAGATTTTAACTTAAATTTAGTTGAAATTGAAAAATACATTCGGATCTGCAAATCAGTTGTTGTAATCTTTGATATTGTGATGACCTCAAAGTGAAGGACATATGAATTAAGGATGATCTAAGTGTGGTGTGATTGAAAAATTAGCAAACAAACCAAGATAAATTGAGATGGAAATTGCGAATGTGTCAAAGAGACAACAACCCGACCAAAGGAAAGAAAATAGCAGAGGCAATCTAATAAAAATATTGATCTCTGATTTCGTTATACTCATAATATATGTAGTATAACGAAATTAGAGATCAATAAATTAATAAGATTGTAGCAGAGGGTCACTAATAGGTCTTCAATGCAGCGAGAAACTCACGCTCCGGAGGTGTCGTTCAGCTGGCCCCTAAACAAATATCTATACTAGTACAGTGATAATGAACGCCATACTAAACCCCGAATTATACACAACATGCACAAGAAACTAAAATTGAAAATCATACAAGACTAACAAAGGCCAGAGGCTCCTGACTTGGGACAGGCGCAAAAATGCGGCGGGGTTAAATATGGTTTTTGAGATCTCAACCCTCCCCCTATACCTCTAGCCAATCTAGAAAAGTAAATGCGTAACAATCAAGACCCATTTTGTTCGTAAATAACTCGATCCTCATGATCCTGTTGTCCTCAAACTGAAGAAATACGTTATCCTCCTTGATTTGATTTACTAGTCGCGACCTAGAAAAAAACGTTATACAGAAGTTAAGAGTATTTGATTCTTAAACTAAAGCTAATACATACTATAAAATGTAAAATTAGATATTAAATGTCATATCTTGATAAGCTATTATGAGCCTCTTGTTTCAGTAAAATAAGCAGATGATTTAAATCACTACTGTAAGAGAGATAACTCTAAATTTTACAGGGCAAATCAGCTTTATTTTTAGAATGTGAAAGAATGATTAACACTGGTGTAAGTTTGAGGTCATATGTCTTTATACGGTCAAAGTTTCTTCCTGGCAGTTACCCAAAGCTGGAGGTATATAACCCTTCAAAATAATATTGATGAAAATATATAAAACAAATATAAAAAAGGTAAGTGTCATGTTTTTGTTTTCAATTCTTAAACCAGAAAAACTGAAAAACTATTTTGATATCAACATGATGAATGATCAAATGAATTAAACATTTTTTGTAGTAAAAAATCTACAGCAGACAGTAAGAAAAATCAATGTGTATTTGCTATAAATAAACCTGATAAAAAAGGGGGGATGAATTAATTTTGTTATTTTAAATTTAACTGCAAACTTCCAAGATGTATAATTTGCTTAAATCTAGTATGAGAAGTGTACAGTATGTATGTGTTCCAGAACATATGAGTATTTGGACCCTACGCGTATGGTCGGGCCATTTGAGTATATACTCGTTTGGTTATTAACTGGCCCAACAATATGAGTATTCACACCATATAGGTATTTTTCGAATAAATGCAAACTTCTTAAATAGATAGAGCTTATTCTCTGGTCCAAAATAGGCACTATTATTAGCTAAAATCCTTTTTATTTGTTACAAAATAATTGTCTTGATATATTTGTTGTTTTACCCTCGTTATCTAGAGTCAATTTTAAGCACATCGATCATGTTGATAGTTTTGTCCGTACATTAAACCATAAGCATTTTGGGCGTGGACATTTTTTTTTAAATTTCTTCTAATTTCCAATTATTTTCCCCAATAAAACTAGGATAATGGTAAATCGTATAAAGAGCAGTATGAAATGATTTAATAACTTGGAATAATTTGAAGTGATAATTGAATGATAATGAAATTTAATTTACCAAAAAAACAAATTGAAATACCAAATCAAAGTAAAAGTTTATACTTCTTTCTTTACCATGTTTACAATGCATTTAGTTATTTTTGGCATTGACACATTGCGTTTCGTAAAGACACATTATAAATCATAATAATTACATTAGATCTATATGTTTCATTATAAAACCTTCTTCTGATTGGCTTACTGCAATCTCGCGCTATTCCTTAATCAACTTCATTTCAAAATAAATTGTACATTCATGTTGACACGTGCTTCTACAATAAAGTGCATAGGTAAATTAAATAAAAACTTGATAGAAATCGTGTTTTCATGGTCCTAGCTAAAAAAAATGTGATTATAAGTATTGAATGCTTCTTTTCGTAACTTCATAGAGTCCCTCATAACTCTTTTTATGTGGCTTTTGTTTTATATGTAAAATTGTAATATTATGTAAATGTTTTATAAGAGGTGAGACTCAAATACAATAGCGCTGACCGTGCGCACATTTATAGGATACAAAATGTATTTCGGTCAACGATTTTACACACCCATGAAGTTACAAAAAGAAGCATTCAATTATTAAATGCAGCAAAACTTAAATGCAGCACGGCTTCTACTATAATTTGAACTTGTGAGTTTTAAAATTCATTTTATATCATTATTAAATCAAGTTACAATGAAAACATGATTATTTCATTTTTAGACACTTTTATTTTTTTACACCTAAATTATTCTTATAGGGGTATGCTTTACGCAATTACTGTTCAACGTTCGTCGTATTAAAAATACTCAATACATTTACATATGGTCTGTAACATATATACTGAATGGCAATAAACATGCAACATATCATATTTGAAGTTTGGATTAGATGCATCCAGATTTGGTTGAAACGAACATTGCTTTAATAACCTAATAATTCATTCCTGAAACATTTTAAGGCATACATTAATTGTTGCTGAAATTTTCTCCGATTCAGTGTTATGTTAAATTTCAGGGGCGGATCCAGACATTTTAAAAGGGGTTTCCCAAACCAGAATAGAGGGAGAAAGGGGGTGTTCCAACTATAGGTCCGAGAACACAATTATTTCGTAGTGCATTTCTTTTAGAACATAAATGAAAATAAAAAAAAATCCCACCTGCGCTTTCTCAAAGAAACTTTTACAGTGTCTTGTACTACTTTTGGGACAAATTATATCAAAATTATAGAAAACTTCATCGGCTCTAACTCAAAATATGGACAATTTTATGTTTAGGGCGTCTTGAAATCTTTTGACAGCTTCCGAAGTGTTAATTTTCAACCTTTTTCAGCTGGACCAAATCACTACTTTCCTTTAAAATTCTGGACCCAAATTTTTTTACAGTGTAATTTCACCCCCCCTACTTGCAATTTTGAGGCATTCAACATGGAGAAATAAATTTGGAAGGGGTATAAAAATTAATGGCAAGTAACCCACTGTCAACACTAGGGACTATATTTGTGGTCTCGGACCATATATGTTCTCATTCAAATGCATTGATCGTCCATAAAATGGGGATTGTAACCTCTAAACCCACTGGATCTAGATCTGCCACTGAGTTTAGTATTATAGTATACAAATGATTTTTATACGACCGCAAAATTTGAAAAAAATTTCGTCGTATATTGCTATCACGTTGGCGTCGTCGTCTGCGTCGTCGTCGTCGTCGTCGTCCGAATACTTTTAGTTTTCGCACTCTAACTTTAGTAAAAGTGAATGGAAATCTATGAAATTTTAACACAAGGTTTATGACCACAAAAGGAAGGTTGGTATTGATTTTGGGAGTTTTGGTCCCAACATTTTAGGAATTAGGGGCCAAAAAGGGC
Source organism: Mytilus galloprovincialis (assembly GCF_965363235.1). Lineage (NCBI taxonomy): Eukaryota > Metazoa > Mollusca > Bivalvia > Mytilida > Mytilidae > Mytilus > Mytilus galloprovincialis. The sequence continues at coordinate 5,608,706 of NC_134847.1, forward strand.
CCAAATAAGCATTTTCTTGGTTTTCGCACTATAACTTTAGTTTAAGTTAATAGAAATCTATGAAATTTTGACACAAGGTTTATGACCACAAAAGAACGGTTGGGATTGATTTTGGGAGTTTTGGTTTCAACAGTTTAGGAATTAGGGGCCAAAAAAGGGCCCAAATAAGCATTATTCTTGGTTTTCGCACAATAACGTTAGTATAAGTAAATAGAAATCTATGAAATTTAAACACAATGTTAATGACTACAAAAGGAAGGTTGGTATTGATTTTGGGAGTTTAGGTCCCAACAGTTTAGGAATTAGGGGCCAAAAAGGGACCCAAATAAGCATTTTTCTTGGTTTTCGCACAATAACGTTAGTATAAGTAAATAGAAATCTATGAAATTTAAACACAAGGTTTATGACCATAAAAGGAAGGTTGGTATTGATTTTAGGAGTTTTGGTCCCAACAGAATAAGGGGCCCAAAGGGTCCAAAATTAAACTTTGTTTGATTTCATCAAAATTGAATAATTGGGGTTCTTTGATATGCCGAATCTAACTGTCATGACTGTGTATGTAGATTCTTAACTTTTGATCCCGTTTTCAAATTGGTCTACATTATTTAAAGGTCCAAAGGGTCCAAAATTAAACTTAGTTTGATTTTGACAAAAAATGAATCAGTTAGGTTCTTTGATATGCTGAATCTAAAATGTACTTAGATTCTTGATTATTGGCCCAGTTTTCAAGTTGGTCCAAATCGGGGTCCAAAATTAAACTTTGTTTGATTTCATCAAAAATTGAATAAATGGGGTTCTTTGATATACCAAATCTAACTGTGTATGTAGATTCTTCATTTTTGGTCCTGTTTTCAAATTGGTCTACACTAAAGTCCAAAGGGTCCAAAATTAAACTTAGTCTGATTTTAACAAAAATTGAAATCTTGGGGTTCTTTGATATGCTGAATCCAAAAATGTACTTAGATTTTTTATTATGGGCCCAGTTTTCAAGTTGGTCCAAATCAGGATTTAAAATTATTATATTAAGTATTGTGCAATAGCAAGTCTTTTCAATTGCACAGTATTGCGCAATGGCAAGAAATATCTAATTGCACAATATTGTGAAATAGCAAAAAAAATAAATTAATTAGAGTTATCTTTCTTTGTCCAGAATAGTAAGCAAGAAATATCTAATTGCAAAATATTGTGCAATAGCAAGATTTTTTTTTAATTGGAGTTATCTTTCTTTGTCCAGAATCAACTTAAATCTTTGTTATATACAATATACAATGTATATTCACTTTTTACTACCAACTGATAAATTAAAATAATCTTTACCATTCAGTGATAACAAGCAGTTTTTTTTACATCTTAATATTTTATGATGTATTTAAATGAGTAGTTATTGTTGCAAACTCCATTAGAAATTTTAATTGAGATTAGTTTTGGAATAAGGGAAAGGGGGATGTGATTAAAAAAATTGGGTTCAATTTTTCTCATTTGAAATTTCATCAATAAAAAAGAAAATTTCTTCAAACATTTTTTTGAGAGGATTAATATTCAACAGCATAGTGAATTGCTCTAAGAGAAAACAAAAATTTTAAGTTCATTAGAACACATTCATTCTGTGTCAGAAACCTATGCTGTGTCAACTATTTAATCACAATCCAAATTTAGAGCTGAATCCAGCTTGAATGTTGTGTCCATACTTGCCCCAACCATTCAGGGTTCAACCTCTGCGGTCGTATAAAGCTACGCCCTGCGGAGCATCTGGTATATGTTGTGTTCGCGTTACAATATATGAGATATATTACGAATTAAGAGCCCAAGCTAGGTATCAAGAGTGTAACTTGTAAGATTGCAACACTTCTACAAAACCCAACCTCCTGAGTATATGTTATTTATCTGTTGTTTGCAATACGTTTTTTGGTGTTTAATAGGTAAAAACTTCAATCTTCTGTCAACCTCCAGAATATTTCAATCTCTAAAAGGCAAGAATAAGTATGGCTGCACTGGTAGAAACAGAAATAGACACAGCAATGCAAAGACTGAAACAGTTAGAATCATCGACAGTTAAATCAGCTGATGAAGAGCCGTCTGTACAACATGGAGATAAAATAAAAGTTACATACTATCTCAGGGATATTAAACGTAAAATGGTAGACGAGTGGAAACAGAAGTTCAGAAAATATGAAGATAGGGTCAAGGTATTACAGTGAAATCTGTGTATTATTATAGAATATAGGTTCAAGATATTACAGTAAAATCTGTGAATAAAATAGAAAAAAAGGATCAAGGTATTGCAGTAAAATATATGTATAAAATTATAGAAATAAATAGATGATGTATTTAAAACATCAATGAAAGAAAGAAACATCTGTTTTGCATCTTTCAATTCCAATTTAAAGAAATCATAGAAATTCCACAAAAAAATCAAAAAAATCGTGAATCTATTAGTATCCATTTAAACGAATGAATCTTTAGTATTTATATGGTACTAGTAATTATACACATTTTTGGTTCTGCTACTTACTTGAGAGAGAGAATATAATGAGCAAAATATATAGAAAATAGAGACTAATGACCTATAAAATTAAAGAATACAGACTCCAGGCAGAATACCTGCTTCGTTCTCGAGGGGCATTTCATTTTCCGTTCTTCCTGATCGGCGCATTTTCGCAATCGTGATCGTGATCGTTTTTCGAGTTTTTTTTTTAATATATATATTTTCGTGATTCGTGATCATGGAAACTTATTTTCTGTGAATCGTGATTGACAAAAAAATCAACTCGTGAAACGTGATGAGACCCCCATCCACATCATGCCCCTCATTCTTTTCTTACCAGAGCAGTGAGCTTGCTTTTATCCCCTGTAATTGGTTTCACCGTTGAAGAAGTACCTGTCGGTACAAGGTTGCTTTCAATATCGTAGCATCTATATAAAGGGTCTATAAAGGGCTTCGTAGATTTTTGACTTCTGAACGTGTATCTAGCCTATATCTGCTAAATAGTTATTATTTATATTTCAGTCTATAGAGGGTGATATATTTGTTGGTACTCCTGAAGTAGATGCTGTTGTAAGTACTACTACTTTCAAATCTGTATTCCTCATATCAATATAACTAATTACAGTTGTATCAATCCAGTTCAATGTTAAGAACCATATGCTTATTGGTTTCTAATTTATAATTACTAAATGGTGTATCAGTTTAAAACAGTGCATATTTAGATCACTATGCTTACTTAGAAACACAATAAATAAAAAAAGTTCATTGAGGCCTTCATGGAGCAGAAACGCTTACATCAGAAGTCCCACGCAAGCAACTACTAGTTCTTAAGGATATTTTTGCTTAAAAGGGACGTAATAAATACTAAATAGAGAATAATGAGGTGATAAATGTAAAGAATAGAAAATGATGAGCAAAATATATAAAGAAAAGTGAAAAATGGCACGAAACAGAATTTAAATAGCCAATCAAGGAACACATCAAGATTATGTCCAGTTACAGATATTTGATCATTGATGGAATGATAAAGCAGAGTTATGGTATATCAGATTATGTCACAAAATCTCTCCATACATTCACCAAACAAAATTAAAACGAAGAAATACATATATAAGTTTCCTTGCATACATATACGCCGTATATAACTGTAGAAATACGAGTGCATATACATCATGAAAACAGGAAAATGTTTATGGTCTGCACATATCATAAGAAACGAACATTTTCAGACCAATTTTCCAAATGGAAACAAGAGTGCACACGCTGAAATGTCTTGCCTTCTCTACTTATCATTGATATAATGCTGATAGTCCTAAATATAAAGATTTTATTATTACAACTGTCACATAAACTTAAAACATTATAACCAAGAAAACTAAACATTACTTAATCAATGAACCATGAAAATGAGGTTAAGGACATTGGACATGTGACTGGCGGAAACTTCGTAACATGACGCATCTATATACAAAGTATGAAGCATCCAGGTCTATCACCTTCTAAAATATAAAGCTTTTAAAAAGTTAGCTAACGCCGCCGCCGGATCACTATCCCTCTGACGAGCTTTCTGCGACAAAAGTCGCAGGCTCGACAAAAACAGATAAAAACACAAAAACTTAAAACTGAGCAATGAACCGTGAAAATGAGGTCAAGGTCTAATAAAAACTGCGCGGCTGACATATATATCATTAGTTATTTCCATACACCAAATATAGTTGACCTATTGCATATATATATAGTATTTGATTCCAAGTAGTGCACATTAATATTCACTTCTAATTAAATAGGTCTCTCCAGCAAACGCCTTTGGCTTTATGGATGGTGGGATTGATCGTGTGTTTTCTGAGCTGTTTGGATGGCAAATGTCAGTCTAACATACGTTTCCTTCATTTACGGAAACGTATTGTCAAGTATTTACTATTAAAGTTTTATTTTTGTCAATATCAATTTTAACAAATCCTGGCATACATTGAAATGAAGACAATAATTAATAGTCTGCTAACGTATGCTTAGAATATTTGTCAGACCTTAATTTTTTTTTCAATGAGTTAAAGTTAAGTTTTATTATCAAAATACAAAATATATATAAAACTAAAGTTGCTTGATAAACTGCAATCATGCTATGAGGTATTTAAGATGATTTTAATGGTTGATATCTACCGGATTCATATTCCATAAAGTTGTTAATATGACTAGGTTTAAAACAGCAACCTTTCATCTTTAATTTTGTTTAGGAAGAGGTTAGCTATTTTTTCTCAAGACAAACAATATTTTCAATATATCAGGAGAAAGCCATTTTTCATTTATACCAGTGTTCTTTTATATTTTTGTGGTGCCCATTTTTAATAGAAACTGGTTTTACTTTCTTTCAGAAGTATTTATTTCAAGAAGATTAAGAATTAAAAAAAAACCTTTCAATTAAAAACCAACGTGACTCTCCCTTCTAGGAGATAAACGGGCAGTGCCAAAGCTCTTTTTAAAAGTCATATTATACTGCTATCACTTTTCTTGGTGTTCTGATCCTGTTCGATAAGCAATATTAACTCGTTGATTTATATCGACAAAGGAACATCATCAGTATTGCACTGGTTGATTAATCCGTATTATAGGACTAATTTGCTCATATCATTTAATAATGGCTAATATATTACCTTTTCTTCAGGCAAGAACGGATACAGAAAGTAATAAGGGATCAGTATGACGGAGAAAACTTTGTTGTGAGTAGAGTACAACTTTGTTAGAATTATTCCATTATATATGAAGGACATCTATGTCCCATTGTCCATGGGACAGATGCCCTAGTCCGAGTTTACTCTGACGCCTAATGGCTGTTTTGCTAGACAAGCTGGGCGGGCATTTTTTTAATTTACGAATGCCCGTTGACATGGACATAACTCAAGAACGGCGAAGGGGACACAATAGCCCAAATTCGATCTTGATCTGTATTTTGGAGAAATTTTCATTTTAAAATACATAAGTGTACAACCTGAAATTCTTGTCTGTTCTACTTATTATCATCGAATTTAGGGACTGGTCAAAATTTATCGTCACATAGGACCGGTGCAAAGTGCAGTAGGACAGATACTTTTTTCCAGAATCGCTTTTGTTGGGACATCACTTTTTTCACAGATAATATCCATAGGACACAAGTTTTTTTCAAGCGATGACTTTGAATTTTTTTTTATTAACATTACAACAAAACTTGAAATAACCGTGTATAATATACAATATGTAAAAATAAAAATCATTATATAAAAATTCAGAAAGGCATCTCTAATTTTTTTTATATCTTTTTCAAATCAACTTGGATTTTCATCAAACTATGCAGCTATCTTAGAAATATATCAAGCTTACTAAATCTCATTTCATTTAGTTTTTGTTGTTTTGCTGTAAAAATTTGAGAATTAAGGTAATCTTGGTAAAAAATAGCTAGGATTTGCAATTTCGGATAAAATAAAGATAGTACACTTTAATTTTTTTTATAACTTTTTCAAATCAACTTGGATTTTCATCAAACTATGCAGCTATCTTAGATATATATCAAGCTTACTGAATCCCATTTCATTTATTTTTTTGTTGTTTTTTTGTTAAAATTTAAGAATTAAGGTAATATTGGTAAAAAATGCTAGGATTTGCAATTCGGACAAAATAGAGATAGTACACTTTAATTTTTCAAATAACTTTTTCAAATCAACTTGGATTGTTATCAAACTATGCAGCTATCTTAGATATATATCAAGCTTACTAAATCTCATTTCATTTAGTTTTTGCTGTTTTGCTGTAAAAATTTAAGAATTAAAGTAATCTTGGTAAATATAGCTAGGATTTGCAATTTCGGATAAAATAAAGATAGTACACTTTAATTTTTTTTATAACTTTTTCAAATCAACTTGGATTTTTATCAAACTATGCAGCTATCCTAGAAATATATCAAGCTTACTGAATCTCATTTCATTTAGTTTTTGTTGTTTTTCTGTAAAATTTATGAATTAAAGTAATCTTGGTAAAAAAAGCTAGGATTTGCAATTTCGGACAAAATAGAGATAGTACACTTTAATTTTTCAAATAACTTTTACAAATAAACTTGGATTTTCATCAAACTATGCAGCTATCTTAGATATATATCAAACTTACTGAATCTTGTTTCATTTAGTTTTTTGTTGTATTGTGGTAAAATTTAAGAATTAAAGTAGTCTTGGTAAAAATAGCTAGGATTTGCAATTCTGACAAAATAGAGATAGTACACTTTAATTTTTTTAATAACTTTTTTAAATCAAATTAGATTTTCATAAAACTATGCAGCTATCTTATATATATTTTAAGCTTACTAAAACCCAGGTCATTTTGTTTTTTTGTTGTATTGCTGTCAAATTTAAGAATTAAATTAATCTAGGTCAAAAAAGCTAGAATTTGCAGTTCGAACAAAATAGAGATAGTACACTTTAATTTTTTTTTGTAACTTTTTAAATTTAACTTGGATTTTCATCAAACTATGCCGCTATCTTAGATATACATGTATATCAAGCTTACTGAATCCAATGCCATTTAGTATGTTGTTTTGCTGTAAAATTTAATTTCACTTATATGGTGAAGTGCAACAAACATACATCATGTACATCATGTTCATAACATCAACCAACAAAGTAGCAAAAATCATTTGGGGGTCACATCAGGTACATTTTCTGTAAATGGGAAAATGTTGAAGCAATTATTACCATTTCTTATAAAAAAACACATTCCAAGGCAACCTATGGGTCTTCAGGATAAAATATATATAGAGAGTTAAACCAAATGTATTCAGTTTCATGTTTCTCCTGGAGCTTGTTTTTATAATTAATATTTAACGGTATTGATAAAATTCTATATAAGATACATGCATCTTCATTAATTTTTCAGTTTAACAAACACCTATTTGTGGTTTGATTGCATTATGCAATGTCTGTTTTTTTCAATGCTTTATTTAAAGTATAATTTATGATAATGCCATGCCTGTAATTGTATGTGAATCAACAAAATAAAACATGAAACTGTTGCTTTTGATCATATTATAAAGACAATATATGTTAAATGCCTCTATTAAGTATACTTTTATTTACAATACATTGGAAAAGTAGGATAGGACACAAACTTTTTTATTACTAAGTTGGCATAGGACATCATTTTTTTTTCAGTCAGAAAGTTATAGGGTTGTAACTTTTATTAAATGTTTTTATTTTTTGCACCGGTCCTATGTGACGATAAATTTTGACCGGTCCCTTATGTTGTAAGTTTGTAATATGAAGATTTAACTACCTCATCAGATCTAACTATGCATTTTTTTGTAAATGAGTGCATTTTTGGATTTAATATTGATGGTAGGTCTTTCCAAGAAATATTCTGTTCACGGGGTCTTTCATAATAACTGTCTAAAAAATCAATATATTCAAAACTTGTATTTGGTGCATGACATATTGCATTTATAAAATGCATTAAAAATTGTAAGATGATTTAAACAGGAAAGCAACAAACAGCCTGATTTATGCAAGAACAATTAATATAAATACAAAAACAGTTATTTTAACAAACACTAAATTAAGGCATCTGATTTCATGCGTCTTCTGGTTGTGTTGGCATCTACACGGTAACCTTATTTTATTCAAACTTTGTATTTTGTAGGGAAACGCAATCATTATTCCAGCCTATGACAAAGATCCAGACAAAGAACACATTCAGAAGTTAAAGACCAATAATATAAGTAATGGTAAACCAATCAAGTACCTCATACACGTCCCGACAATGAGAGTACCAAAAGATGTCATCAACTCTACTAATGCTTATCTGTCTTTTAGAGGAGTCATTTTGGCAGGTATCAACATAGATTAGTAAATCATTACTCATACTATATCACAAACTCAGCCAATGCTTCGGTCTTTAAGAGGAGACATTTTGTCAGGTATTTACATATCTATGTAAATCATTTCTGATATCAAATTTTTAGAATTAAAATTTAGTTTTGTAAATTAAATACTCACCTTCATAAATTTAGATATCAGTCCACTCGCTGCATTATTCAACCGGAAACCAGCCAGAAAAAGAACCATGACCCCGTGACAACCTCTCCCACCTGACACCTGTGCTTCCTAAACCTTCATATTTATTCCTTAAAATGCTAGGCACTAAGGGGTAGAAGGGGAGGGGGAGGGACCTCTGATTTATGAAGGTGAGTATTTAATTTACAAAACTAAATTTTAATTCTAAAAATTTGATTTTTATTACATTAAATACCTCACCTTCATAAATTTAGATAACAGAATTTAACGAAGCGCTGAATCCCCATCACTAGGAGGAGAAAAACAACATGTTGAGCAGCAACTAAAGGCCCTAAAGAATAGAGGTTGTCACAATGAAATGGCATGGAACGTAAATAATGGTTATAAAAGGCACTATCAGACCTCCAAAAACCAGCTGACATGATTTCCGACATAGAGGAGGAATTAAAAATGTTCCAAGAAGAGGCTAAAGCTCTAACTTCATGTGCTTTAACTTGATGTTTAACTAAAACTTCAGAAGAAGCAGACTTATAAGCTAAAATGACAGTATTGCAAATCCAGGTAGAAATGGTTTTAGCAGAAATGTCAGAAATTCCTTTTTTAATAGGAATGAACAACCTAGAAGAACCAGCAGATCTTAATTTAGCTGAAGAAGCTAGGTAAACAAGCAAGGCTCTCACTGGACACAAAACCTGATTATCCGCCGTGGGAGGTAACGCAGGAATAGTAATTAAATCAGAACCTTTATCAGGTAACTGGTTCTTTGCTAAAAAAGATGGATCAGTGAGAAGAGTAACTGAAGACTTATCAGCCGCAAAGCGGAGACAAGACTCAGAAATTGACAAGGCATGAATATCACTCCTTCTGCGACCCGTAGCCAAAGCTATCAGAAAACAACATTTATAAGATAAAAATTTCAAGGAGGCTGAATGTAAAGGTTCAAAAGGTGGGAACTGAAGAACCTTCAAAACTAAACCTAAGTCCCAAGAAGGAACCAAACGCTTTTGACGAGGTCTATTAAGGCAAAAAACTCATTGTCACCAAAATCAGAGCCTCCTGAAACTGATATTGTTCTGGCTATGGCAGATCTATATCCCTTTATAGTAGAAGGAGAATAACCCTTTTCTTCAAAAAGATGAAGGAAAAATTCCGCTAACTGTTGGACAGTAACTGTGATAGGATCAATCGACAGACACCAAGTACAGAAAATTGACCATTTGGAGTCATACACTGCTCCTGTAGATTGTCTGACTTATCCTGAGATACGCTTGGTTGCTCCCTCAGAAAAGCCTCCCTTTCTGAGGGAATTCCTGACAGTAACCAAGCGTGCAGATGGAGATTCTCTAGACCCTGATGCAGTTTTCTTCCTTTGAATTGAGACAGTAGATCCTCTCTTAGAGGAAGACGAAGAGGCTTCGCACAACACAGAAGTAGTAGTTCTGGGAACCAAGACTGTCGTGGCCAAGCCGGAGCAATAAGAATGGTCTTGCAAAGATCCCTCTGAATCTTGTGCAAGATCTTTGGAAGAAGACGAAAAGGAGGGAACATGTAACTGAACATTCCCTTCCAAGATAGGGTCATAGCATCTACTGCCCAGGCTTTCTCGTCTGGAATGGGAAAAACGTAAGTCTCCAACTTGTGATTCAGACTGGTGGCAAAAAGATCTATATGAGGACGATCCCAACAAAGAATGATCTCCTGAAACACTGATGGATGAATTTCCCATTCTGTGTTCACTGGAACACGGGAACGGGAGAGAGCATCCGCCAGAAGATTTTGACTGCCTGGAACATGTCTCACTGACAGAATTATATCGAGACTGTGACACAGAAGAAGAATTTCCTTGCTCAGATGATACAGAGAAAAGGAATGGGTCCCTCCTTGATTCTGAAGATAAGCCACTACTGTGGAGTTGTCCGTGGCAACCAGTAGTGACTGACCCTGAACCACAGCCTGAAACTGACGCAGAAAAAGGAACACAGCTCTCATCTCTAGCAGATTGATGTGTTCCTCCAACTGAGCACCTGAACAAAGGCCTGATGCTGTCCTGCCCTCCAGATAAGCTCCCCCAACCCATCAGACTTGCATCTGTGAACAGAGTTAGGCTGGGGTCTGGAGGATCCAACAAAACTCCCTTCCGAAGATGTTTTTCCTGAAGCCACCATTGAAGATGAGGTAACAACCGAGGAAGAATTGGAACAGGTGCCTCCAACAACTGAGAAATTGGGTGCCAAAACTCTGACAGATACCACTGGATTGGACGAATATGTATTATGTAGACGTCCTAGTGGAATGACGTCCATGATCGAAATCAAGAAACCCACCAGCTGAAGCAATTGACGAGCTGGGACAGATGAAAACTGAGTCAGAGCATTGACTAACTGACGTACCTTGACTTCCTTCTCTTCTGGAGGAAGCACTAGACCCAAATCTGTCCGAAAATGTTCTCCCAGGAAATTGAAACTCTGACTGGGAATTATCTCTGATTTTTCCCATGAAATAAAAAAACCCAGTCTCAGGAGTAAAAGGATAGACAAATTGGTGTGCTCCTCCAAAAGAGATCGGCAATGATTCTTGATAAGAGAATCGTCTAGGTAGGAGTGAATGAGTACTGCCTGAGTATGAAGATAAGACACCACCGTCTGAATAATCCTGGTAAAAACTAGGGGTGCAATAGCCAGGCCAAAAGGCATAGCCTTGAAACTGTAAACCTTGTCTGCCCAAACCAGTCTCAGGAAATGACGAAACTTGTGAGAAATTGGGATGTGAAAATAGGCATCCATCAAATCTAGAGAGGTTGTCCAAGTTCATAGATGAATAGTCGACCTGATAGACCTGTTGGTTTCCATTTTGAAATGTGGGACCACTAGATACTGATTGAGAACAGAAAGATCTAGAACTGGTCTCATTTTCCCGTTCTTCTTGGGAACCAAGAACAGCCGGGAATAAAACCCTAGATGAAAAGGAGGATTGACCTCCTCCAACACACCCTTCTGTATAAGAATGTACACTTCGTCTTGTAACAACTGATTCTTTTGAGAATCCTTTGTCACTGACAGATTGATTGGAACAGGAGAAAGAGGAGGCTGTTCCAGAAACTGAAGTTCCAATCCCCTCCGTAAAATCAAAAGTACCCACTTGTCTGAAGTTATCAGAGTCCATTGATCTAGAAAGTGGGACAGCCTGCCCCCCACTGGAAGAAGAGGAAGAGGAGAAGTATACTTTTCCACTTCCACTGGGGAACGATTCAACGGAGGGGACAACACATCACTTACCCTGCTTCTTTCCCTTAACAACTTTAGCTTTCTTCCCACTAGAATAGTTGGGACGAGAAAAACTGGTCTCTTCGTAGGCTGTGAATTCGAAGAAGAAGAGGTAGAAGCCTTGGGTTGATGAGAAGACGAAGGATTGTTAACATGAGTGGTCTTGACAAATCTTTTCCCATCAGTGACCTTCACATCCACCTTGACCACAGGAGGGGCCTTATTCAACTCCTCCTGTAACTGCTCTAAGGAAACAGAGAACAACTTGTCCTTAGACAAAGGAGAACTGACAAGTCTCTGCTGAAGCGCTTCAGAGACAGTTGATTTATCAAGAATCTCCTGTCTCTTAGCAAGAGTAAAGTTGACCAAGAAGAAGGAATTGAGACATTCCAAGACTCTTGTCTACCTGAAGCAGCATAGACCTCAAGTCTGAAAATTCCTCCCCTTTGTCCTTTAAAAGAGACCCAGCTGCTGACAAAAAGTGCTCAGCTGTCTCAAGAACAAAAGTCAAACACCTCAGATTATTCTCTGACTTGACATAAGAAGCTTGAGAAAGTCTAAGGCCATCCAAAGGTTTCGAACCAAGTAAACTAGAAAAAGCCCTGTCACAATTAGGAGCCGACATACCCAAGGAAGGTCCTTAGATCTACATCTCCCTGTGTAAGAGGCAGGTCCGAAACCAGAGAACTTACTACCACCAGTTTTGCTAGTGTTAGCAAGATTCTCAGCCAGAGAAGAGTTTACAAAAGACAAAGCAGTTGTAAAGTGCCCCGACTCTGGAAAAGAATAATACCCCTTAGACTCTGGCTTGACTATACCTGAGCAAGCCATGAAATCCGAAGGAGTAGAAGAAACCCTAGGTGGAGACGACATGGGCATATCTGACATATCCCTGCGAATCGAGTAGACCAGACTCCTAAGGCAATCAGAATTGCCTGAAGAAGGCTCCTTAGGAATGAAAGCATCTCCCTCTGTGCTTACTACACTGTCAACATCTGAAATACCACCTTGGTCATCCAAAAAGTTACCCTCCTGACTTCTAGGAGCCAAAGACACCGAGTCGTTTTCCAACAACTGTCTAGGAGGTCTGGGAGGGTCCTGTACAGGATCCTGAGACAGACCCCTAGACTCCATCAGATCAAGCCTGTTACCAAACTCTATAAACTTAGCTTTCACAGTAGCTTGAATCTTGTGTATGGACGTGGTAAGACTCCTCCTCTCATCCTTAAGAGGATGACTCTGAAGAGGGTCTACCACCAAACCCCTGACCAGACCAAACTGATTAAGCCGAATACGGTCAAAGGGCTGGGGATAAGGCGGCAAGTTGGGCATACCCATAGGCATGGGAGGGTAGGCAAAATTCATGGGCCACCTAGTCCTGGAAAAGGGGTCACTCCTGATGCCAGCTGGTAGAGTCTCCTGTCTGCTTGTCGTGCAAGACACAGGATACGTTGGTATCTGTGCAGGCCTAGTAACGGTATGTGATACCCTGCTAGGCCTAGATAGCCTCAACTGACTGGCACCGGGAGTGAACGGCAAAGTCCTGACAGGAACAGGTTCTGAGTCCTGTTCCATACCAACACCTGAAACACCTGGAAATTCCAAACTTCTATCCCAAAAGTCATCAGAATGGGTGGCCGAACGCCAAGGGGACAACAAATTACTGTTGGAAGTGTGTATTTGACTGTCACTTACCTCTTGGGTAGCCGAAGCTGGAATTTTATCCATAATATTCAGATAAAATGATGATAAATTATCTAAATATACTTATAATAAACAAAAATATCAATTTAAATTTCTATATATATAATAAACAACTTGTTTGCAAAAAAAAAGACTTTTTCCTCCTCCACAAAAGCGTGCAGTATGCGTTGTTGAACCGGAAAAATGATGTAGGTTTAGGAAGCACAGGTGTCAGGTGGGAGAGGTTGTCACGGGGTCATGGTTCTGTTTCTGGCTGGTTTCCGGTTGAATAATGCAGCGAGTGGACTGATATCTAAATTTATGGAGGTGAGGTATTTAATGTAGTAAAATCTATTACTTTGATTATTATGCTTTTCTTTTTTAAGCACGTTATCATATTTTTATACATCCAGTGAGCTGATAGAGGTTATTACCCTTTCAATCACCCAATTATCTTCTGAGACCACATGTTGGTTAAATTTTGTTTTACAATAGGTTCAGAAAAGTAAAAATGACCATAGAATTAGAGAAATACATCTACCCATGAGTTTGTATATTCCATTGCAGTACAGAAGCACAACAGAAACCCAGAAAATCAGCCAATCAGAAGGGTGCTTTGTCCAGGTCTTGGGACTGCTGTTGGTAGAATGCCATTTAACAGATGTGCTTTTCAGGTTTATATAATTACATTTTGTACTTCATATGCCAGAATTGAACTCAATTTATAAGACCCTACATTCACACCAGCAGAGCCTGTCAAATATATCGATGAAATTTTCCTATATGCTGTTTTTTTAAAGAAAATATTATTTCCTCAAAAACGTTAAATTTGAATTTGACTTTTAATTAAGTGTTAATTACAAAAAGAAACAATATATGTCTACAATAAACCAACTTTTGTTCAAATTTATCCATTTCTATCCAAGTTTTCATGATTTCTTAACTTTGCTGATGATCCAAGAGTTAAATGAAATAAAATGAATGTGTTTACCTGTAGAAAGCTTGTTTTGATATAAAGTTTAAAATTGGTAGAAAAACTATGTTTTAATGGTGTAGAAAAATAATTGAACAAGTCAGAAAATATCAAGGTATGATAAAATTAATCTTTTTCCAGATGGTTCAAGCTTTTGAAATATTTGACTTGAGATTGAATGACAAACTTATGAAACCAGACAAGTTATGGGATGTAAGAGCACATGACAAAATGATGCAGGAGGTATGTGAGCTAAAATTTACTTTATTAGACATTGGCTATTCCTAAATTTAATCTAATGGAGATTACTATATATAATACTTTTAAAGAACTTTTTAAAATTAATTCAGTTTTCCCCTTAACCCTACCCCCATACAATTCAAGTGCCAATCTGCCCAAGATTCAGGCTTGGTGAAAACATGACGAACAAAAATTCTACTCAAGTTGACATTAATTTATGTTCAAATTGTAGTGTTTCTATGAAAACAAAATTGTTTCCTATGATTGTTCTAGTAAATCAAGATATAATTCGGTTGAAAGGCACTAAAAAATTACAATTAAGGGGAGATAACTAAGTATTTGCTAACTTTCAAGCTAAAACTTATATAGAGATTTCTTGATTTACCAGACAAGCAAAAGACCTACAATTTCTAATGCAAGGTGTAACATTTTTTAGACAACAGTTTTTTAACATGCAAAATAATGCTGAACTTTCTAAACAAATTTCATATTGATGGACCATTAGACAAAATTATGTTTTTCAAATTGTAATGCCGTTTTATCAGAAATGCCAAATTTAATATTCTAGTTAATTTCCTGAGTATGACATTAAAATAGTTAGGTACTTTATGTAATTTACCATGTTCAGAAAAAACATATTGACATCAAATGAAAGAATTCTTGGAATCAACATAGTAACCAACATTAGAAAAGTGTGCAAGAACTTAAATTTGCTTCACAAAGTAAATATTTATCAGGGGCAGTTCCAGCAATTTTAAAAAGGGGGTTCCAACTATATGTCCCCATTCAAATGCATTGATCATCCATCACTAGAGGCTCTAAAGAGCCTGTGTCGCTCACCTTGGTCTATGTGAATATTAAACAATGGACACAGATGGATTCATGACAAAATTGTGTTTTGGTGATGGTGATGTGTTTGTAGATCTTACTTTACTAAACATTCTTGCTGCTTACAATTATCTCTATCTATAACAGTACTTTCTGTGGAAAATGTTATTGAAAATCTTCAAATTTTAAGAAAATTGTTAAAAATTGACTATGAAAGGCAATAACTCCTTAGGGGGTCCATTGACTATTTTGGTCATACTGACTTATTTTTAGTTCTTACTTTGCTGTACATTATTGCTGTTTACAGTTTATCTGTATCTATAATAAAATTCAAGATAATAACAAAAAAACAGCAAAATTTCCTCAAAATTACCAATTCAGGGGCAGCAACCTAACAACCGATTATCCGATTCATCTGAAAATTCCAGGGCAGATAGATCGTGACCTGATCAACAATTTTACTCCCTGTCAGATTTGCTCTTAATGCTTTGGTTTTTGAGTTATAAGCCAAAAACTGCATTTTACCCCCATGTTCTATTTTTAGCCATGGCGGCCATCTTGGTTGGTTATGCGGGTCACCGGACACATTTTTTAAACTAAATACCCCAATGATGATTATGGCCAAGTTTGGCCCAGTAGTTTCAAAGGAGAAGATTTTTCTAAAAGATTACTAAGATTTACGAAAAATGGTTAAAAATTGACTATAAAGGGCAATAACTCCTAAAGTGGTCAACTGACCATTTTGGTCATGTTGACTTATTTGTAGATCTTACTTTGCTGAACATTATTGCTGTTTACAGTTTATCTCTATCTATAATAATATTCAAGATAATAACCAAAAACAGCACAATTTCCTTAAAATTACCATTTCAGGGGCAGCAACCCAACAACAGAATGTCCGATTCATCTGAAAATTTCAGGGCAGATAGATCTTGACCTGATGAACAATTTTACCCCATGTCAGATTTGCTCTAAATGCTTTGGTTTTTGAGTTATAAGCCAAAAACTGCATTTTACCCCTATGTTCTATTTTAAGCCATGGCGGCCATCTTGGTTGGTTGGGCAGGTCACCGGACACACTTTTTAAACTAGATACCCCAATGATGATTATGGCCAAGTTTGGTTAAATTTGGCCCAGCAGTTTCAGAGGAGAAGATTTTTCTAAAAGATTACTAAGATTTACGAAAAATGGTTAAAAATTGACTATAAAGGGCAATAACTCCTAAAGTGGTCAACTGACCATTTTGGTCATGTTGACTTATTTGTAGATCTTACTTTGCTGAACATTATTGCTGTTTACAGATTATCTCTATCTATAATAATATTCAAGATAATAACCAAAAACAGCAAAATTTCCTTAAAATTACCAATTCAGGGGCAGCAACCCAACAACGGAATGTCCGATTCATCTGAAAATTTCAGGGCAGATAGATCTTGACCTGATGAACAATTTTACTTTGTCAGATTTGCTCTAAATGCTTTGGTTTTTGAGTTATAAGCCAAAAACTGCATTTTACCCCTATGTTCTATTTTAAGCCATGGCGGCCATCTTGGTTGGTTGGGCAGGTCACCGGACACACTTTTTAAACTAGATACCCCAATGATGATTATGGCCAAATTTGGTTAAATTTGGCCCAGTAGTTTCAGAGGAGAAGATTTTTCTAAAAGATTACTAAGATTTACGAAAAATGGTTAAAAATTGACTATAAAGGGCAATAACTCCTAAAGTGGTCAACTGACCATTTTGGTCATGTTGACTTATTTGTAGATCTTACTTTGCTGAACATTATTGCTGTTTACAGTTTATCTCTATCTATAACAATATTCAAGATAATAACCAAAAACAGCACAATTTCCTTAAAATTACCATTTCAGGGGCAGCAACCCAACAACGAAATGTAAGATTCATCTGAAAATTTCAGGGCAGATAGATCGTGACCTGATCAACAATTTTACCCCATGTCAGATTTGCTCTAAATGCTTTGGTTTTTGAGTTATAAGCCAAAAACTGCATTTTACCCCTATGTTCTATTTTAAGCCATGGCGGCCATCTTGGTTGGTTGGGCAGGTCACCGGACACACTTTTTAAACTAGATACCCCAATGATGATTATGGCCAAATTTGGTTAAATTTGGCCCAGTAGTTTCAGAGGAGAAGATTTTTCTAAAAGATTACTAAGATTTACGAAAAATGGTTAAAAATTGACTATAAAGGGCAATAACTCCTAACGTGGTAAACTGACCATTTTGGTCATGTTGACTTATTTGTAGATCTTACTTTGCTGAACATTATTGCTGTTTACAGTTTATCTCTATCCATAACAATATTCAAGATAATAACCAAAAACAGCACAATTTCCTTAAAATTACCATTTCAGGGGCAGCAACCCAACAACGAAATGTAAGATTCATCTGAAAATTTCAGGACAGATAGATCGTGACCTGATCAACAATTTTACCCCATGTCAGATTTGCTCTAAATGCTTTGGTTTTTGAGTTATAAGCCAAAAACTGCATTTTACCCCTATGTTCTATTTTTAGCCATTGCGGCCATCTTGGTTGGTTGGGCGGGTCAGCGGACACATTTTTTAAACTAGATACCCCAATGATGATTATGGCCAAATTTGGTTAAATTTGGCCCAGTAGTTTCAGAGGAGAAGATTTTTCTAAAAGATTACTAAGATTTACGAAAAATGGTTAAAAATTGACTATAAAGGGCAATAACTCCTAAAGTAGTAAACTGACCATTTTGGTCATGTTGACTTATTTGTAGATCTTACTTTGCTGAACATTATTGCTGTTTACAGTTTATCTCTATCTATAATAATATTCAAGATAATAACCAAAAACAGCAAAATTTCCTTAAAATTACCATTTCAGGGCAGCAACCCAACAACAGAATGTCCAATTCATCTGAAAATTTCAGGGCAGATAGATCTTGACCTGATAAACAATAATACACCCATGTCAGATTTGCTCTAAATTCTTTGGTTTTTGAGTTATAAGCCAAAAACTGCATTTTACCCCTATGTTCTATTTTAAGCCATGGCGGCCATCTTGGTTGGTTGGGCGGGTCGTCAGACACATTTTTTAAACTAGATACCCCAATGATGATTTTGGCCAAGTTTGGTTAAATTTGGCCCAGTAGTTTCAGAGAAGAAGATTTTTCTAAAAGATTACTAAGATTTACGAAAAATGGTTAAAAATTGACTATAAAGGGCAATAACTCCTAACGTGGTAAACTGACCATTTTGGTCATGTTGACTTATTTGTAGATCTTACTTTGCTGAACATTATTGCTGTTTACAGTTTATCTCTATCTATAATAATATTCAAGATAATAACCAAAAACAGCACAATTTCCTTAAAATTACCATTTCAGGGGCAGCAACCCAACAACGAAATGTAAGATTCATCTGAAAATTTCAGGACAGATAGATCGTGACCTGATCAACAATTTTACCCCATGTCAGATTTGCTCTAAATGCTTTGGTTTTTGAGTTATAAGCCAAAAACTGCATTTTACCCCTATGTTCTATTTTAAGCCATGGCGGCCATCTTGGTTGGTTGTGCAGGTCACCGGACACACTTTTTAAACAAGATACCCCAATGATGATTATGGCCAAATTTGGTTAAATTTGGCCCAGTAGTTTCAGAGGAGAAGATTTTTCTAAAAGATTACTAAGATTTACGAAAAATGGTTAAAAATTGACTATAAAGGGCAATAACTCCTAAAGTGGTCAACTGACCATTTTGGTCATTTGACTTTTTTGTAGATCTTACTTTGCTGAACATTATTGCTGTTTACACTTTATCTCTATCTATAATAATATTCAAGATAATAACCAAAAACAGCAAAATTTCCTTAAAATTACCATTTCAGGAGCAGCAACCCAACAACGAAATGTCCGATTCATCCGAAAATTTCAGGGCAGATAGATCTTGACCTGATGAACAATATTACCCCATGTCTGATTTGCTCTAAATTCTTTGGTTTTTGAGTTATAAGCCAAAAACTGCATTTTACCCCTATGTTCTTTTTTTAGCCATGGCGGCCATCTTGGTTGGTTATGCGGGTCACCGGACACATTTTTTAAACTAGATACCCCAATGATGATTCTGGCCAAGTTTGGTTAAATTTGGCTCAGTAGTTTCAGAGGAGAAGGTTTTTGTAAAAGTTAACGCAGGACGACGACGGACGACGACGGACGCCGGACTCCAAGTGATGAGAAAAGCTCACTTGGCCTTTCGGCCAGGTGAGCTAAAAATGGTTAAAAATTGACTATAAAGGGCAATAACTCCTAAAATTTCCTTAAAATTACCATTTCAGGGCAGCAACCCAACTAATTCAATTAAGATTGGAGTTGAGTGCAGCTGCACAAGCGGTGTTAACTCACAACCTCAGAGTTGAAAAAATATAAAACAACACGTTTAATAATTTATTGCGTCCGGAGCGCTTTTCTGGATTTACCTTCATCAGGAACGCTCAAAGCCAAACATTTGAAATCCGAAGATGTATAAGTACCGAAAATCGTTGAAGAGCTATATGTTAAAAATACCTAAAATAAATAGCCAAATTCATCTAAAGCCAACTTTGCCTGAGGGAGTTGAAACCTTAGTTTCATAATAATTTCAAAATTTATAAACGGACAATTTTAGAAAAGTTTGTTTAATCATGTCAGTACCACAGCACTGACTACTGAGCTGATGATACCCTCGGGGACTGATAGTCCACCAGCAGAGGTATCGACCCAGTGATGTAAAAATATAAAACAACTCGTTAAATAATTTATTGCGTTCGAAGTGCTTTTCTGGATTTACCTTCTTTAGGAACGCTCAAAGCCAAACATTTGAAATCCGAAGATGTATAAGTACCGAAAATCGTTGAAGAGCTATATGATAAAAATACCTAAAAGAAATAGCCAAATTCATCTAAAGCCAACTTTGCCTGAGGGAGTTGAAACCTTAGTTTCATAATAATTTCAAAATTTATAAACGGACAATTTTAGAAAAGTTTGTTTAATCATGTCAGTACCACAGCACTGACTACTGAGCTGATGATACCCTCGGGGACTGATAGTCCACCAGCAGAGGTATCGACCCAGTGATGTAAAAATATAAAACAACACGTTAAATAATTTATTGCGTTCGAAGCGCTTTTCTGGATTTACCTTCTTTAGGAACGCTCAAAGCCAAACATTTGAAATCCGAAGATGTATAAGTACCGAAAATCGTTGAAGAGCTATATGTTAAAAATACCTAAAATAAATAGCCAAATTCATCTAAAGCCAACTTTGCCTGAGAGAGTTGAAACCTTAGTTTCATAATAATTTCAAAATTTATAAACGGACAATTTTAGAAAAAATTGTTTAATCATGTCAGTACCGAAGCACTGACTACTGAGCTGATGATACCCTCGGGGACTGATAGTCCACCAGCAGAGGTATCGACCCAGTGATGAAAAAATATAAAACAACACGTTTAATAATTTATTGCGTCCGAAGCGCTTTTCTGAATTTACCTTCATCAGGAACGCTCAAAGCCAAACATTTGAAATCCGAAGATGTATAAGTACCGAAAATCGTTGAAGAGCTATATGTTAAAAATACCTAAAAATAAATAGCCAAATTCATCTAAAGCCAACTTTGCCTGAGGGAGTTGAACCTTAGTTTCATAATAATTTCAAAATTTATAAACGGACAATTTTAGAAAAGTTTGTTTAATCATGTCAGTACCGAAGCACTGACTACTGAGCTGATGATACCCTCGGGGACTGATAGTCCACCAACAGAGGTATCGACCCAGTGATGTAAAAATATAAAACAACACTTTAAATAATTTATTGCGTCCGAAGCGCTTTTCTGGATTTACCTTCATCAGGAACGCTCAAAGCCAAACATTTGAAATCTGAATATGTATAAGTACCGAAAATCGTTGACTGGCTAGTGATAACAGTAGTAACTACTTAGGACCGCTTAGCCAACAATGCCCCTACCTCTTTTGGAATAATATTACATGAATATTTCAGGTTCAGAAACTTATCAGTTGTCAGTTGTATCTTTCAAGATCTTTAAAAAGTGATGTTGCTAATCTTCTGTAAGAAAGTCTGTTAAATATCATGAATATGTTCACTCCATTTTATCCAATAACTTTAAAGAGCATAGACATGTTGTAGACAATTGAAGAATTTAAACTTTTTTTTCCGACTTCGATTTTTAGTTTTCTATTTTGTGTCTATTTCTTTTTTAGCCATGGTGTTGTCTGTTAATTTTTAATTTGTGAGTTTGAATGTCACTCTTAATACCTTTAATAATGCCTGTATTCCATCTTCCTGTTCATTTATTTATAACATAAGTAACCAGACTTACCATTTGACAGACCTGCAAAATGTTATCTTCTGATACAGAACATATTACCCAGGGTTCATTTGGGGTCAAGAGAAGTCGGAAATCTTTGCTGTATGTCCTCCATGTATAAACTAAAATAAACATGCAATAAATTTATATAATTATGTCCCTATTCCTCAAACAAACAACCTAGCTTACAAATTGTGTTCTCAACGTCTCTTGTTGCATTTGTTGTGACATTGAAAAATAAGTGTGTACACACTGAATTGTCTCCCCTGGTTTGTTGATTAAACTGAAACTGAATTTGATGTTGAATATCCTGGAAGTCTTACTGCAGGTGTTTCAAACCTTTTCAATAATCTACTGTGAATTCATTACATTTCGTTGAATACCAATTTTCGTGGATTTCGTGGGTGTATTTGAACCACGAATTCAAATGTTGAACGAATAACAAAGTTTAAATAGGCTTGTAAGCAGAATTTGTCAGAACCACAAAATTAAATGTCTACGAAAGTGTTAGTTTTGTTCAATCCACAAAAATTGGTATCCACGAAAAATAAATGAATCCACAGTATCTGAAACAATATCAGAGGGACTTGTATGTCTTAAATTTTTAGTATGTCAGCACTGTTGGCTATAATGTTGTGGCCAGTTCACCAAAAGTGGAGGTCAACAGTCAAATAAATTTTTGAAAGTAAACTTATCAATAATTCTGGTGGTCCATCTTCAGCATCCTCTGCTGACTGCTCTTCTCCTATTTTACTGTAAATAAATTAATATGTCTCGACTAAAGTTTAATTATAAAACAAGCATAGTCAATGTTTAAACAATTCTTTAGTTATTAATATTTTAAGTAAAACATTAACAACTGTATCAATAAAAGAAAAGAACTTATATATGTCTATTCATGATCATTAGTAATTTGGCTCTTTCCACTAGCTTTTCATTGTCAGTGTATATTTATGTCCCTTCTAAAGAATTGGCAAATCGATAATTCAATTAAACCAATTAAAACTAGAGGCTCTAAAGAGCCTGTGTACTGTCGCTCACCTTGGTCTATGTGAATATTAAACAAAGGACACAGATGGATTCTTGAAAAAATTCTTGTTTTGGTGATGGCGATGTGTTTGTAGATCTTACTTTACTGAACATTCTTGCTACTTACAATTTTCTCTATCTATAATAAACTTGGCCTTTCAGTAACAGACGAAAATATTTTGAAAAAATTTACAAAAATTTACAAAATTAATGAAAATGGTTAAAAATTGACTATAAAGGGCAATAACTCCTTAAAGGGTCAACTGACAATTTTGATCATGTTGACTTATTTGTAGATCTTACTTTGCTGAACATTATTTCTGTGTGCAGTTTATCTCGATCTAAAACGTTATTCAAGATAATAACCAAAAACAGCAAAAATTCTTTAAAAATACCAATTGGGGGAGCAACCCAACAACCAGATGTCCGATTCATCTGAAACTTCTAGGGCAGATAGATATTGATTTGATAAACAATTGAACCTTTTTTGTCAGATTTGCTCTAAAGGATTCGGTTACAGAGTTATAACCCAACACATTTTTAAAACTAAATACATCAATTATGATTGTGGCTAAGTTTAGTTAAATTTGGCCCAGCAGTTTCAGGAGAAGATTTTTGTAAAATATTAAAAAAAAAAACCAACGAAAAATTGGTAAAAAATGACTATAAAGGGCAATAACTCCTTCAGGAGTCAACTGACCATTTTGGTCACGTTAACTTACTTGTAGATCTTACTTTGTTGAACACTATTGCTGTTTACAGTTTATCTCTATCTATAATAATAGTCAAGATAATAACCACAAACGTCAAAATTTCCTTAAAATTACCAATGTTGGGCAGCAACCCAACAACCGGTTGTCCGAATCATCTGCAAATTTCAGGGCAGATAGATCTTGACTTGATAAACAATTTTACCTCATGTCAGATTGCTCTAAATGCTCTAGTTTCAGAGTTATAAGCCAAAATCTAGATTTTACCCCTATGTTCTATTTTTAGCCATGGCGGCCATCTTGATTGCTTTGACGGGTCACCGGACACATTTTTTAAACTAGATACTCAAATGGTGATTGTGGCCAAGTTTGGTTAAATTTGTCCCAGTAGTTTCAGTGGAGAAGATTTTTGTAAAAGTTAGATGAGAAAAGCTCACTTGGCCCTTTGGGCCAGGTGAGCTAAAAAGAATGCAATTTTACAACAAGAATACATGTGTTGTCTTGCTTAGCATACCCTATTCATAATTGAAAATATCAACAAACAGGAAGTAAGCAAACATTAAATCCAAAAGAAAATCACATGTGTTACAAATCATCACTATCAAGCACCTGAACATGTATAAAATCAATCTGTTGCGATGGTCTACGCTAAAGTGCGATGCTTCCTACTTTATTTGGCCTTTTTAACTTTTTTGGATTCGAGCGTCACTGATGAGTCTTTTGTAGACGAAACGTGCGTCTGGCGTATACTGAATTTAGTCCTGGTATCTATGATGAGTTTATTTATTTCCATACGCTTAGGCCCGACGGTCCGCGTAAGTATATACGTTTAATAGAATCGTAGTTCGATAATGACGTTACCAGTCGTTTATACAAACTAAAAATGAACATGCCGGAAGATAGATTAGGAATATATCATTAACACTTTTTACACCAAATGTCCACGACTTACGAGTAATTGATTTAAGTTTTTTCGAGTGCTGGAAGAAGCCTACAGTCGACCATTTTGCTATATAAATACAAAACAGTATACGCTTACTTATCATGCTTCTATTTGAAGCGAATGGATACATTCAAATCATTGTTTATGTGGCATTTAAAAAGAGAAGATGTGGTATTATTGCCAATGAAACAAAAAGTAAAATCACAAAAATACTGAACTTTGATGAAGATCAATTGGGAAAGTCCATAATCACATGGCAAAATCAAATAACAAAACGCATCAAAAACGAATGGACAAAACTGTCCACAATAGACCAAAATGACACAGACATTTCCAACTATAGGTCATCGTACGGCCTTCAACAATGAACAAAAGACCATACCGCATAGTCAACTATAAAAAGTTCCGATATGACAAGAAAAACAATTCAAACCAGAAAACTAACGGCCTTTTTTGTATCAAAAAAATGAACGAAAAACAAATATGTAACACATAAACAAACGACAACCAATGAATTACAGGCTCCTGACTTGGGACAGACACATACATTAATAATGTGGCGGGGTTAAACATGTTAGCGGGATCCCAACACTCCCCCTAACCAGCTGGGACAGTGGTATAACAGTACAACATATGAACGAACTATAAAAATCAGTTGAAAAAGGCTTAACTCATCAGATGGCCAAACATACAAGTGGACGTGGCCGGGTACAACGAAAAGATACTAGGAACAGATCTGAGAGTACTCGCAGTTATCTTAAAGCCAGTTCAAAACCACTAACAACTAATAAAAAAAATCATGCATCTAAGACTATTAAATCAATCCGTACACATCCAACATCCAATGAATTTAGTGTAAAGACGTCATTAACAGTCAGAGAAAAACATGACCTTGTGCAATGCCAAGTTACAGGTATCAACAGATTGTAGATCCATGAATATGTATATGTATATAAAATACTAGTTATATTTAGTTTGCTTTTAATTTACTGATAGCAAAGTCAATATTTATACCAATAAAAACAATATTCAAAGATCTTATTACAGTGTTGAGTTGGTAACCTTTTAATTTAAGTTTATTTAAAAGAGCGATAAGTTTACAAGGATCATTTCTAAATTTCCGGACACGGTTAACAACATTTCCGTAAAAATGAGGATGTGCTATCCCGTCAGGTACAACCAAACTTCAAAACCAAATCTTTATATCTATGGAAAAATTTAGTAAAGGTTTTAAGTAATTTATGGTAACGATATCCCTGGTTTAATAATTTACCTGCAATACATAGATTGCGTTCGTTAAAATCAAAAAATGGAAAATTAACAATAGGAAACGAAAAATCGTGCCTTTTGTCGTAAATTTGAGTGCGGAGTTTCCGTTTAAAACCGAAATATCTAAATGTTATTACCGTATAAATTTCAGTTTACTTTGTGATCCCCGTTAAAATGCCGTCGATTTTAATGAAAATTAACGTCGGTAAAATAGAGATACATGTTTTCATGCGTGACTATAAATTGTCTGCTTAAACATTAGTTCGTACTGTACATTGTAGGAACATAAAACATGTATTTGTACTCGCTATGAAAAAGTAGAAAGCTCGGCGAACATTACATTTCTCTCGCATTTAGATTAATGATTATACAATTAATAAATGTTGCATATTTCGACAATGAACGAATTTTGTATTTTTAATTTTCAATGACAAATGTAAGGGAGGTTGTAACATTAGTGTGAACGGCAATCTACACCAAGTATCCAAATATTCAAGACGCTCCGAATTGTTAAAATTTCATTTTACAAGAAGTATAGTATTTTGCTACTCATAAATTACCTTTATAGCAGTTATTACTTGGTCGGACTTGTTAATTTAGAAACAATCAGTTAATAAAATAAAATTGAGAAGGGAAATGGAAAATGTGTCAATGCGACAACAACCCGACCATAGAGCAGACAACAGCCGAAGGTCACCAATGGGTCTTCAATGTAGCGAGAAATTTCCGCACTCGTAGGGGTCCTTTAGCTGGCCTTTTAAAATATGTATACTAGTACAGTGATAATGGACGTCATTCGAAACTCCGAATTATACACAAGAAACTAAAATTAAAAATCATACAAGAATAACAAAGGCCAGAGGCTCCTGACTTGGGACAGGCGCAAAATTGCGGCGGTGTTAAACATGTTTATGAGATCTCAACCCTCCCCCTATACCTCTAGCCAATGTAGAAAAGTAAACGCATAACAATACGCACATTAAAATTCAGTTCAAGAGAAGTCCGAGTCCGATGTCAGAAGATGTAACAAAAAGCCCACCGGTAAATTATAAAGCCTAACACATATGTTATATACCTTAGCATACTAGCTTTTGCAAAAAGACTTTTTCAACCTCGATGTTTTCATCCCTAAATCTAACCCTTTGGACCATCGCACTTTAGCGTAATACACCATCGTACTGAAGCGAACAAACAACCATCGCACTTTTGCTTGAAATACCATCGTACTTTAGCGTAGACCATCGCACTTTAGCGTGACCATCGCACTTTAAATTACCATCGCACTTTAGAGTCCTACATATATATGTCTCACTCTTTTATATTAAGAAACATATTCTATCTCATTTAAAGTAGTTTCCACATCACCACAAGCCATTCGGTACGTTAATGTTGATTTATTACCGCTTGTGGTACTGCATCTCGTTGATATTTGCATAAGTCATTGATTGACAGTTTGGGGTTTTCATCAAACTGTTTATGAAATCTTTACTAAATCTGTTTGAAGTATACTAATTGATATTTTATTCTAATGCAATTTGTATGTAACAATTTTTTTCATTGGCTAAAAGTTGCCGTCAAATCCACAGTTGACCAGGCGTAACTAAGGAGGGACAACCATTTTAAAATGTTTGAATCAACAAATGTTCGATTACTACTACATAATCGAAAATAAAACAACACCTACCTCGAATTCGTCGTTTTAAATTAAATTTATCCGAATTTGAAGCGTACAGGTAACGTAATAACCTCGAGTTTGTAAGTTTTCATTTGTATAACATCACGTTTACCTATGACGTCTTTGCGCCAAAATCGTTCATGATGTTGCGGATTTATTTTTTATTTGTCAAATTAAGACATTTTTCCACGTTTTATCGTATTATTTTTTTTTGTAATGCATTAGAATCGGAATAACAGTACTGTAGTTGAAGAGTTGTCACCATCAATTTTGATTTGACGGTCGCAAATCTCCGTTTTACTGTGTCCGCTACGCGTCGCCAGTAAAACTGCATTTGCGACCGTCAAATCTACAATTGACGGTGGCAACTTTTCTACTACAGTACTGTTATTCCTTAAGTGTTGTCTTTTGTTTTATCCATAATCAGTATTGAGCGCTGAGCTAGTTTCAGTATCTACGGGTATTTTGTGTCTTGTTTTTTTTTTTGTGATTGAACCCGATCTGTGACTATTTACAGTAATTATAGCTACTTTGAGTAATTTTTTTTGTGTGTGATTTTGTGATTAGAACCGATATGATGACAAGGTGCAGTATTTACGGGTGTTTTTTTTATAGTTTTTTGTGGTCATCTTTGAATTAAAAAGTTACACAGTTTTTAAGTGTCCGTCATTTGATCCAGCCTTTACCTCCATAAGAGAACGGAGCTGCTATAACAACAGACACACTTGTTTTGTTCCTGTGTCGCTCACCTGGTAAAACATTGAAGACTTTGTATGCACATAATTCACCAAATATATTTGAACTATTAGTTATAGTACTAGTACTTGAAAAACAGACAAAAAAAAAAAAAAATTAACATTGACCATTGAACCATCAAAATGACGTCAAAGTCAATTGATAACTGCAAGAGAGACTTGTTCACCTAACAATCATGTAACTTCAACCTTGAATGAGGTTAAGGTCCGCTGAACCCAGTATGACGGACATGTAGACGTTGCAAGAAACCCATATACCAAATATAGTTATCGTATTACTCAAAAGTGAGAAATACACACGAACACAAAAACTCAATTTGTTTTCAAGCAAGCACTGAACCATGAAAATGAGGTCAAGGACAATTGTCAAACATATGAAAGACGGAAACTTCCTAACATAAGGTATCTTCATACAAAATATGAAGTATCCAGGTCTGTTACCTTCTGAAATATTAAGCTTTATACAAATAGTTAACGCTGCCGCCACCACCTGATAGTAACCCCTTGTTACATACTTCGACGAAACTATAATTTGTAGTAATATCCTATTCTATATTTCTGCGGTGTATACTACTCAATAAACAGAAACTTGTTCTACAACAAGTGAGAATGGTAGAAACAAATTTCTTGTCATGAAAAAAAAACCTTACTGATTTGAACAACAAACAAAAGATGACTTCACCAAAACGCTGGACATAAGTTTTGTTGAGTTTGTAGACAATCGGTACTAATTGTGAATACCTATTTGCTTTATTTTGAAGTCATAGCTGATAGGTAACAGAAATGACACATACATAGAAAATCTTCTTAAAAACAAAAGAAAAAACATTTTTCATGCAAGTCTAAGCAGATATGATATACTGATGATAGCTTATCATTCAACAATTCCATATACTTCAGTGAGTGTTTACATCTCATATATCCTATAGTGAATATAAAAAAGAAGATGTGGTATGATTACCAATGAGACAACTGTCCACAAGAGACCAAAATGACACAGACATTAACAACTATAGGTCACCGTACGGCCTTCAACAATGAGCAAAGCCAAGATAGGAAATCATGTAAGCTTATATTGTAGATCTATATATTTTTAGATGTACTTTGGAGTACATTGCATGAGCCTTGATGAGGAGGTACAGGTATTTAAAATGATCCTGACATATGTCTACAGAACAGAATTTCGATGGAATATTTAAACTAGTAAGTTGCAATGTTGAGGTCATCCTTGCAAAGGGTTCACAAACGACATTTTTCTAGATAAACACAGAGTTTATCTATTGTGAGCAGCAACCACTCCATTCTCTTTTCCTCGAACTAGACTACCAAAATGAGACTTATTGTGAATATTGGCAAACCATTAGCAACACGGCAATTGCCGTATGCGAATTAGATTACCAAGAAGAGACTTATTATGAATATTGATTAACTATGAGCAACACAGCCACATGAGAAGCAGGATATGCTTATTCTTCAGGAGAATTTAAAACAACCTTTGGTTTTTAGTAGCGTTCATGTTAATCAGTCTTTATATCTTTATGTAGTGTTTTGTACACTTTTGTTCCTGTCTTGGTGTTTTTTTCATAGTTTTTATCATGCTGTTTTCATTGTGTCTTTGGTATCTTCAGTACTTTTTATAACAATGATAGAAACATTTTGGAAACATATTGTCGTCACACAGACTCCCATATTGATTACATTTAAAGCCAATTAATACAACTGACAGTAGTTTAATCAATCTAAATCACATACATACTTTTTGTGACTTCATCTTAAGCAAATATGTCATTGATTTTACAGTTGGCAATATTGAAAGTTCATTTCTTCCGTTCATTTAACACAAAGATCATATTTATATAAATGTATTGCCAATTATTGTTTATATTGACAGTAATTATGAATCAATATGACAAAGTTTTGTTAGCATATCTATATACTAATGACACAAATTAAAGATAGTATTTCCTTATTGATAACCAATTGTCATCGACTTGAAAATTGTCACTGGTTTTCATACTGTACATGCTGTATGAAAGATTTTGACTATTCCATGTGGTAAGTGTTTTGGAAAACAGGGAAAAAGACTGAAACTTTAGATTGTATTAACTAATATTTAATTTAAAGTGACTATTTTTATCATCATTATCATGATTATAGACATGTTAAAAACAAATCCAAATGTCTGTTTGTGTTTGTATAAAGCAAGTATGGAAAAAAAATACCATTCAAATTATGGGCATTGCTGCGAGATATGTTAAAAATTTATAATTTTCAATAACAATACAGGAAGATAAATGTATCTCATGAAAGGATCATATCTAACCTTATTTTCATTTGTTAACCATTTATTTTTTGATTTTCAGAATCAAAAGTTCACTTTTAATGAGATCCCACATAAAAAAGTATAAAAATTACATTATAATAAAGGGGCACTAGCTGTCAAATTCATGGTCACCGATTTGACTCAAATTCTCATATTTGATTTGTAACAATGTAAAACATTTATCCAAACTATCAAAAGTCTAAAATAACAGTTTACAGAGCATGGGTTAGATAATATATAGGTTCGTTTCGTGTGTATTTTAGTCCAGACGCCATCTAATTAACTATCGATTTGACCTCAGATGACCATATAAGCGATGTAAACATAAATAAAGATATGAATAGATTAAACCAACACGTGCAATTGGATTTTTATAGGATTGTTTGATTTTATTTTATAGATTAAAAATACATGTATTATATCTCATTGTTTTTAACCGTATAAGAATGATTTTATGTGCATCGAATAAGTAATCAAATGATTTACCGTAGTGTCACTTTCATTGTTGACATTCTTTTTCTTTAAATAACCAGTACACGTACAATGCATGCGTTGTCAATCTCTAGCTAGGGGTTAAATTGAAGTTCACATGACTACGGATTTAAAGAGGTCGACTCATTTACTTGCAAGTGAATAACTAATTATCAATGTTCCTTAGCGTAATTTGACAAAATTGAACCTTTTTGGCTGCAAAAAGCGAATTCTTATTTCACTATTTCACTTTCATTATTGATTGAACAGAAAAAATCTAACTTTAGATTTTTTATATATCTCGTAGCTAGTGCCCCTTTAAAGAATATATTTTCAAATTACAAACATTAGTAAATTTCACTATATTAAAAAAATAAATACATCCAATACATTGATTCATTAGTTTTATATAACTGATGGGACCAAATAATAACAAATTAAAATAAATATTTTATATGAAGAAAACACTAAGTAATAATTACAATGTTATCTTTAAACAAAATGTCCTTTCAAAAATCTTTCAATGCCAATTCACAATTCATCATTGATATTCCTTTAATTTCTTTGATATATAACCTCCTCTCTAGAATGTTCTTTAATGACAGCAATTATGCCTTTTTCACTGGCAATTTGTTTTGGTGAGATACCATTATTTGTACACTTATTAATGTCTGCCTTGTTGTCCAGTAATACCTTTACTATCTCTGTATGATCATTCTGACAAGCAATATACAAAGGAGATACTCCATTATTTGTACACTTATTAATGTTTGACTTGTTGTGCAGTAATACCTGTACTATCTCTATATAATTATTCTGACAAGCAATATACAAAGGAGATGCTCCATTATCCATACACCTATTAATGTCTGCTTTGTTGTCCAGTAATACCTGTACTATCTCTATATGATTATTCTGACAAGCAATATGCAAAGGAAATACTCCACCATCTCTACACTTATTAATGTCTGCCTTGTTGTGCAGTAATACCTTTACTAACTCTATATGATTATTCTGACAAGCAATATACAAAGGAGATACTCCATCATCTCTACACTTATTAATGTCTGCCTTGTTGTGCAGTAATACCTTTACTAACTCTATATGATTATTCTGACAGGCAATATGCAAAGGAAATACTCCATTATCAGCACACTTATTAATGTCTGCCTCGTTCTCCAGTAATACCTGTACTGTCTCTATGTGATTATTCTGACAAGCAATATTCAAAAGAGATGCTCCATTATCCATAAACTTGTTAATGTCTGTCTGTTTGTCCAGTAAAACCTTGACTATCTCTATATGATTTTGCTGACAAGCAAAGTATAAAGGATATGCTCCATTATCAGCACACTTATTAATGTCTGCCTCGTTCTCCAGTAATACATGTACTGTCTCTATATGATTTTGACAACAAGCAATATACAAAGGAGATACTCCAATATCCAGACACTTATTAATGTCTGCCTTGTTGTCCAGTAATACCTTTACTATCTCTATATGATTATTCTGACAAGCAATATACAAAGGAGATGCTCCATTATCATCACACTTATTAATGTCTGCCTTGTTGTGCAGTAATACCTTTACTATCTCTATATGATTATTCTGACAAGCAACATACAAAAGAGATGCTCCATTATTAATACACTTATTTATGTCTGCCTTGTTGTCCAGTAATATCTTTAGTATCTCTATATGATTACTCTGACAAGCAATATACAAAGGAGATGCTCCATTATCATCACACTTATTAATGTCTGCTTTGTTGTCCAGTAATACCTGTACTGTCTCTATACGATTATTCTGACAAGCAATATGCAAAGGAAATACTCCATCATCTCTACACTTATTAATGTCTGCCTTGTTGTGCAGTAATACCTTTACTATCTCTATATGATTATTCTGACAAGCAATATACAAAGGAGATACTCCATCATCTCTACACTTATTAATGTCTGCCTTGTTGTCCAGTAATACCTTTACTGTCTCTATATGATTATTCTGACAAGCAATATACAAAGGAGATGCTCCATTATCCTCACACTTATTAATGTCTGCTTTGTTGTCCAGTAATACCTTTACTATCTCTATATGATCATTGTAACAAGCTATATACAAAGGAGATGCTCCATTATCCATACACCTATTAATGTCTGCCTTGTTGTCCAGTAATATCTTTACTGTTTCTGTATGACCATTGACTGATGCTGCTAACAAAGGACTACCACATTTACAGTTACACAGGTTAACATCACCACCATGATCAATACACCAATAAATAAATGGAATATCCCCATATTGACAACAACATATCAGTGCAGTATTTTTGCTATTAATATCAAAATTCAGAGCTAATTGTCTCTGGAGTGACATTTCAACTTTTTTTAGATAACATAGGAATTTGTGTCTGAACTTTTGTATCTTCATGTTGGTATTTCTAAACACATAATCTACTCTACCAATTGACCAGTCATCAATCATTCTCTTTAGATACATCTCATGGTATATAGGTGGTACAATAGTAATAAACTGAAACATGTCATCATTTCTTTCTAGTAAAAATCTCTGCATGATAACAACAGGATGTGCATTTCCGATCAAACACTGGATCATTTTTTGTCCAAAATAGTATGCAAGAAAGTCAAATAATTTATCATGTTTTGTTTTAAATACACCTTGTACTTTCTTAATAAAAGTATGTTCAAGTGAATTTAGTTCATCAAGTAGGGCAAACCGTGATGTTCCTCTGTCCAGTCTGCATGCCTCACATGTTTTTTCAATAATCATTCTTGTTTCTACATTTATTTCTTCTGAAAACAATTCCTCCTCTAAGTTGTTGTTAAAAATAACACACAAAGCTATAGCACAGAATTTTGTATAATGTCCTTTTTCATAAAGCTTGTCAATTTCAGTTTTGTATACCGAAAATGGATACTTGAAGAAATCTGTTATATTGGCCTCAAGATTTTCATTATACAATTGACAGAGCAGTGGAAAGCAATCATATAAATCACAGTACTCAATAATTTCTGATGCTTTAGTATCCAGATATAATTCTGCTATTGACGTTTTCTCCATTTGTGTTAAGCACAAATCTTCTGACAGCAGGTTACAAACACATGTCCTAAAAATTGATAAAGATTCAAATGTGCGATCCTGGTACACTTGTAATCGACACGCGACAATAATTTTTGTAATTTTGTTTTCAATCATAATCTTTATTTGTTCCATAACTGATTCCCAATTGTTAAGGTCAGACTGGTTTATGGAATAAGTCCCACAAAAGTCATCAATTACAAACAGTGTTTTCTGATATGGATTATAAAACTGAATAATATCATTTGGATTAGTAACTGGTAGTATATCATACCCTTCTTCTTTCATTTTGAATGCCACATGACGTAGTGTAGATGTCTTTCCAACACCAGAACTAGATGTAATAGTGAGACAACTGTTTTCCATGACACCTTTCAACACACATTTTGCAGCTCTGGTTTCAACAAAGTTATCAGCATTCTTCAGCCATGCATCCAACAACTTCCTAATCAGCACTGAAACATCATGGAAAAAATTATTACCAAAGATAGTGCACACGCTGAAATGTCTCGTCTTCTACACTAATCATTGATATTATGTTGATAGTCCTTAGTATAAAGCTTTATTACAACTGTCACATACAATTAACATTAACCAAGATAACTAAACAAAGAACAATCAACCATGAAAATGAGGTCAAGGTCAGATGAACCATGCCAGGCAGACATGTACAGCTAACAATGCTTCTATACAATATATATAGTTGACCTATAACTTTTAGTTTGACATGTTTAAGAAAATCAACCAAAACACAAAAACTTAACGCTGTGCAATGAACCATGAAAATGAGGTCAAGGTTAAATAAAACTTTCGCGACTGACATAAAGATCATAAAATATTTCCATACATTTGACCTATGGCATATAGTATTAGACAAAAAGACCAAAACTCAAAAACTCAACTTTGACCACTGAACCATGAAAATGAGGTCAAGGTCACATGACATCTGCTCGCTAGACACGTACACCTTACAATCATTCCATACAACAAATATAGTAAACTTATTGCATATAGTATGAGAAAAAGACCAAAACACAAAAATTTAACTATAACCACTGAACCATGAAAATGAGGTCAAGGTCAGATGACACCTGCCAGTTGGACATGTACACCTTACTTCTTCCATACATCGAATATACTAGCCCTATTGCTTATAGTATCTGAGATATGGACTTGACCACGTAAACTTAACCTTGTTCACTGATCCATGAAATGAGGTCGAGGTCAAGTGAAAACTGTCTGACAGACATGAGGACCTTGCAAGGCAAGGTACGCACATATTAAATATAGTTATCCTATTACTTATAATAAGAGAGAATTCAACATCACAAAAAATCTGAACTTTTTTTTCAAGTGGTCACTGAACCATGAAAAGGAGGTCAAGGACATTTGACATGTGACTGACAGAAACTTCGTAACATGAGGCATCTATATACAAAGTATGAAGCAACCAGTTCTTCCACCCTCTAAACAATAAAGCTTTTAAGAAGTTAGCTAACGCCGCCTCCAGATCACTATCCCTATGTCGAGCTTTCTGCAACAAAAGTTGCAGGCTCGACAAAAACGATAAAGTAGTAATGCTCATCATATGTATTCATACAAATTTGTATTTACTAACTTGTCTCAGGTGATGGTAAATGCATATTAAGTGATGGGAGCAATATTATATCTGCTCTGAGCCACAATTAAAGATATTTTTGTTTGCCCAAACCCTACCAAAGGTTAAGACAGTGGGTAGGTAGGTAGGTAGGTAGGCATTTTCTTTTCTTTTTAAAAACAAAAGAAATTGAAATATCGGGTGTTTATTAGTCTTCATGCCTATCTGATTAAAAAAAAACGTCTTCAAATCAGGACAATAAAAGAATTTGAGTAGGCAGCTTTTTTTCTGGGTAGGTAGGATTTGGGCAAACAAACCTATTCTTTTTTATGGCCTTGCTTAATTTGATCAAGACTGAATTGTAAATTGAAAGTCTTAAAGATAACAGTCATACCATCTTACTACCGGTATCGCATATACTTAACATTAATATCAATGAAAATCAAAGAACCTTTGAGAGCACATACTCCACGCCTCCACATTGTCACTGGGCAAAATCTCATCAGATTCCTAATTTTATAAACTCATACTCTTAAAAAGTCAAATAATAGAAATTCCTTGTGAATATGCACATCTACATATTATGTCCTCATTCATTTACAATGTTTACTAAAAGTTTCATGGAATTCCGCTGTGCTGTATTTATTCATATAAAAATAAAATTTAGTATACGACTCTTAAAAGGTATAAAAAATGCACAGCTTGTCATGATTTGCGAAATCTGTGCTAAAAACATAGGCATTGATGGTGTTTGAGTAATTCCATCTGTAAAGCTCAACATAAGATCGACAGTTGGTGGTGGACAGTTATAAATCCGTTCTGCAGGATGAATGACTTTTCATGAAAACCAATTTCACAAATCAAAATTTTCCTCTAGATTTCTCCTACAATATACATCCAGTTTAGTTCTTTTAGTTTAACGGGACACCGTCCTGATTTTTAATTTTGCAAACCATTCAGTCTCTTGCTTGCAAATGGTGCATGAAAATAGGCTGGGAATGGCAGAAGACAAGTCTCTTTAAGATGGGTTTGTGCCCTGAAAAAAGTTTTATAACATTAGCTTTTTTGAAACTTGTGAAAGACTTGTGCAATACACATACATGACACGCCCTGATTCACGTTCACCCTAGTACCTGTTCGCCTTGAAACCTGTTCGCCCAGGGTCCGTTCGCCCTACTTTTTTTTTAATTGTTGTCCAGTTGCATATAATGACTTTTTTTAATGTTAATTATTTGAACAGAATATGTTAAAGTTTGTTGACAAATATACCGAATATTTGTATTACAGCAACCAATATATAATTTTCGCTTTGATTTGCATAGTATACTGGAATACAATGTATTAATTTAGTAATTAGTTAGTATAGAAAGTCCCTAGTTTATCAGAACAAAATGTTTGTTTTTATTATTAATCCATCAGAAAAGTATCACAACAATCAGTGAGAATTATTATGTCATTGAACAATTAACAATCCTAAAAAAGCCATAAACTTTTAAATAATTCCATACGTTTTCCAGAATTTCAAAAATAGATACGGTACCATATAAATATAAATATCTAAATAAGTTTATCCAACTTCAATGACCTGAATATTATTTTAGTAGGGCGAACGGACTCTACAGGCGAACGGACCTTAGGTGACATGAATGATGCTACAACAAATAGAAGTTTTTAGCCAGTCAAGGTCGTTTAAAAAAAACTTCCATTTGTTGTAGCATCATTCATGTCAATGTTTTGTTCCTGTTTACATTGTCATTGATATTTTTCAAGAAAGCCTGAGGCATATGAATGATGCTCTCTTCTATGTTATAGTTATATAGGGGTATCGGGTCCATTCGCTCTAATAACATTTTCGCCCCTAAGGTCCGTTCGCCTGTCTGAGGGCACAGGCATATAGCTCATGAATTCCTGTCATTACATCTTAAATTAACATTATTAAATTAATGCTAAAAGAATTATCAGTATGATATACCTCTTGTAGGAAAACCTTATTATTGTAGCATTCACCAAAAATTATGACGTCTTGAATTAACCCCCCCTTTTTTTTATTATTTTAAAACGATAATTGCGGTTGCAAACAGACTTTAATTGCATGGCGATTATATAAATAATAGTATATATATTTTTTAAAGAAAAAAAAGTTTTACCATGGGGAGCGTAGCTATAATCCGACACCCCGAAATTCCGACAGTCCAGTAGTCCGACAGTCCGATAGTCCGACAGTCCGTTAATCCGACAATCCGATGGTCCGACACGAAGCCGTACTAAATTAAATCCCTTCTTGAGGGAGGGCAATAGGGGGTCCGTTAACATGTTAATAACAACTCGATTTTGGCAAAAACAGAACAAAAAATGCAGAAATGCTGATAACAGTTAACCAAGTGGGTTTAAACAGTTAACAGCTTAAATTGATCTCAGATAACAGTTAACAACACCTTGAAAAGGGCCATAACAGGTTAACACAAAAAGGTATTGCTCCCCCCTTCTTGTTTGAACAATTAATATAAGATTCCTTATATCATCATGTCGATGTTGATAACGAGAATGTCTGGTTACATACATTTTGTACATACGCAAACGCATGCGTGTAACCAGGAGCACATATATTGTTAAATATACTGTTCCTAGATGTAACGTATAATCTGGTTGAATTTGATATGTCACAAGTATTAGATGTATGCTTTTATATCTGAGGGGTTTCGCCCCGAAGATCTGAAACGACTACTTCGGATAGAATAACATAAAAGTATCAATATTTTATTTCATCTTTTCTTTTGTTTTCTAAAAAAGAGCAATTAGTTTTGATAAAATAGGAATAGTGTCATTATCTCAAATTTCAGTCAAGATGCAAAACCACTTTCAGAACGGTTTCATAGTTAATGATTTGGAATGAAATCTTAACTTAAATTGCGTCTATTTATAATACCTTACCATTGCTCTAGCTTGTATGGCAATATAAACCGCTGTACTATCTAGTATTTTTTTGGTTTACTGATTGCCAAAACCTGAACTCTTTGCTGATAAAGGATAACATTTATATGTAAATTATTATAAGAAAGCATCCCTAGTCATAGAATCATCACGACATGACACCAATTATGTGAAAAAGATTGGAATGAAGATGGGCAATGACATGAAGACAGTACTTATTCACACACAGCAGACAAAGCAGATAGCGGTTGAGACCTATGACTGCAGTGCTGAAGTTTTTAAAATGACAGCACGAAATAAGAAAGGCACTTTATTAAGAAACAATGATTTTTTTTATAGCTATACAAATACACTAACCAAAACATGATTTAGATTTATTCAACACA
Source organism: Mytilus galloprovincialis (assembly GCF_965363235.1). Classification (NCBI taxonomy): domain Eukaryota; kingdom Metazoa; phylum Mollusca; class Bivalvia; order Mytilida; family Mytilidae; genus Mytilus; species Mytilus galloprovincialis. The sequence goes on from NC_134847.1 coordinate 5,647,750, forward strand.
AAACCGTTGCCAGAATGCCTCTTCATTTTGAAACAATAAAAAAAATATATAGTCATTGCAAGTCTCTAACCAAACCATCAACACAAAAAAATGTTTTTAGAATGTCAATTTATTATGAAATAATGAATAAAAATCGAGTTTTGGTTAGTATATTAATTGGGCAGTAAGAGTATTGCTATAAATATGTTTATCATTGTTTTCCTAATAAACAAAAGCAAACGTATAGGGTGCAAACAGGACTTTTAGTAAGAACGTGTAGGGTGTGAAAGTGAAAGAGGGCGAATTTGAATGAGAGCGATCATTTTTTAAGGTGAACGGACTCGGATTCCGTTCATTTCCGATTCGTATGGGATTATTGCGGTCCTGTACAAGACGTCATACTGACTGATTTGTTAATTTTCTGTGTGAAAAAATATACCAATTTATGAACGTTCCATGTCTATATAGGCATACTTTTCAGAGACAAGTGACCGTGCGTCGGACTATCGGGCTGTCGGATTATAGGACTGTCGGACTATCGGGCTGTCGGATTAAAGGACTGTCGGACTATCGGACTGTCGGATTATGGGACTGTCGGATTATAGGTCTAACCCCGATTTCATCATGACAATCTACGTATGAACCATGGCGTTGATCCAACTTTTACTTCTTATTAAGTCATTTGGAAATGCATGTCCTCCATAAATGACACTCAGGTACACAACAACAAGGACTAGGCATCGTTAATTGTGTGGTTGTTTTGGGTTACAATACACCATTAGATTTTATGGGCGCAGCCACTTTATGGATATAAAGTACTAAATGATGGCCCCGTTGCCGGCAATGCTATTTTTAGCAATTATCTCCTTAAAAGGCGTTTTCATTAAACTAATTATGGAAAATCTGTTGTTGTCTAATTGAAGCTCGATATCTATTTGTGATTTTACCGCACTCAAATATATATGGTCCCATGGCTTTTCTTGGTGAATGTTGGGGATTTTCACGATACCTGACGATTTCGCAGAAAATTTTCCCTAATTTTGAGCAACATAAAAAAATTATTTTCGGCATTTCATACTATACATTTAAGGACAAATTTGTGCTTGCATGAAACTTCATTCATAATGCTTTCCAGAAGAAAAATATATAAAAGATATAACAACCAATCACAGAGAGCCATATATTTTCATCTCTATGTCATGTTCCCTTCATAAAATGGCTGCGCCCATGTAATTTTATTTGGTACATTGTAACCTTTACAAGCGATAGCCTTTCAAAGTGCTAAATTCGACTCTTAGCTGATGAAAATGGAAAGAGCTCTCGCTTTGTAGATTAATTCATTTACTAGAATATCCACATGCATTAATCAACAAATTTTACCACACACGTGAGGTCACACGTTATGAACTTGTAGTATCGTTTAACGTTGTTATTTACTCCAGAAGATTCGTCTATTTATAGATAAAAGTTACCTGTGTAAAATCTAATTGCTAAAATAGAGACGACAAATCCGATACTCTACGGGATTGAAGGACATTTACTTGGTTTGAATTGTCCTAACCAATCAATAAATTTTAATTATTCACGTCTCGTGATATCTTCCAATCAGGTAGCAGGAAAAATTCACGCCCTTAGTGTCCATCGTTCAATTCTTAATCTCGACTCGAGTCGAGAATGAGCATATGGTATTCAGAATTAAGAGTATGGCTAATCCTGATTGGTCGATATGTACGGTTTAAAATTAAATATATTTATTAAAAAAAGTATTATTGGTGTTAAAATAACTTGGATATGCCTAAAATAATGTTATTTTTAAATAATAATATCCCAGCAGGCACAAAACGTTGTGTCAACGTTGATCCAAAGTCAGTCTTCAACGTTGTTACAACGTTGAAACTTGGGTTAGTTTTGAAAGTTGTAATGACGTTGAAATTCTGACGTTGAATCAACGTTGTAGTTTCAACGTTGTATTGACGTTGATAACATGTTGAAATCGGGTCCAGTGACGTTGAAATCAGGTCGGGTTTAGGTTGATATCAGGTCGAGTTAGGTTGAAATCAGGTCGGGTCTAGGTTGAAATCAGGTCGAGTTAGGTTGTAGTTGGGTCATTTGTATGTTCAACTTGGTTGAAGTGATGGTTTTGGGGTGTACATTAATCCTTATTGGCACGTGTTCAAATACAAAAACAAGATACCTGAATTATGAAATGAAAAAGCCACTTTCAAGTTTTATTTCAAGTTGGTGTCTATCAACAGTTCCTTTCTCAACAAGGGACTCCAAAAGAGAATAGTAGACAATAACAATCAGAAACAAAGAGAAGAGACAGTTACAATATCAAAATTTTATTTGAAACCAAATATATCAATATTAACAAAGCTTACTTTTCTAGCACATCAATTTCTCAAAGCAAAGGAAAAAAGAAAAACTTACTACAGCACACTGGTTTGATTCTGGTTGATCAAGTTTTCCAACTTATACAAAATTATGTAAATGCAGCAAATTTGACACAGTGACACAAAATGCCTCCTTTGTTTTATGTGAATACATAGCAGGACCATTAAAAAAATGTTTTCATTTTAAGTTTTTGTAATCCGATATTTCATGTATTTACTTCTATTTTATTGTCTTTTTTTCATTTTTATTGATACTTGTTGATCTGAAATTTGACTTTTTGAGGGTATACCGTATGTTTTTTAAAATTTATCTTGAAGGCATTTGGAACAAACCATACCATCACCAAGCTGTTTACTCATTCAATCATTATCTATACACCCGATACAATTGAGTAAACCGGAGAAAAAAAGATGCACCAAATAACGTATTTCTAAATTTCACTGCCTTTTTTTACTGGCACTAAATTAACTGTAGAAATTAAAAAAAGAGGTTTTTAAAATGAAAAATTTATTTTGTTTTAATGATTTATTCTTTTGGCCTAGAAACTCCTTCTGCTCTCTGTGGGGCACACTTCAAATGTCCTGATCACTGCTCGGATATTTTGGATTCTGGTGTCTCTTTGTGGCAGGCTAGAACAGCATCTGAAAGCATGGAAAAGAAATAACATAAATTTGAATTACATAAATAAAGTTGTGTACTTTTGTTTTACAAGCCAGAATGTTCATTTGAAACAATTGTACCAGCTTGCATAAATAACAAGACAAAGCATGAATCCTTTAAACCAGATCTGTTTTGCAATAACCAAAATGTTCATATACAGATAAAACTATCAAAGATGAGAGATATTTAACGAAAAAATCTTAAAGACCAAAACAGTGTTTAAGAGCAGACCATTTCTATGTGTGTCAGACACACCATATCGAGTTGTATTGGAACGAATGGCTAGTTTTCGATGACACCCCCTCCCCCTTTTTCTGATATTACTGACTCTGTGCATGGCTAGATATGTTTTATGTTAGTTTGCTAATTAGAGGATATATGCAATCATGTTTTGACATGAAACTGAATTAGATTCAGTAAGATAAGACCTTCTCATAATTTCTGTGAAGGTAAACATGCAGATAATCTGATAAATAATTTGAATGTGTTTGTTTATATCATGATTCTTCGTTAATTTAACTGTAAAATAGACTTACGCTAATATCAAGAGGTTTATACAGAAAAGTCTTCTATCTTCTTTATATTCCTTAGACGCAGTTGTTCTCTATTTGTTCATCAGCCTGGTGCGATAATTTCTCGAGGATGATTTTCAAATTTTTCTAAACGGATGTTAAAAAGAGGTGCGCGTGCTTGCGTGCGCATCCAAATGTAAATATTCGGAACTCCAGTTGAAAAACCGCGAAAATTTAAAAACTTCTCAATTATTATGATTACATTGTACATCGATGATATTTTAAGTTTATATATTAAATATCAATCGGTAAAAATAATTAAATAAATATATCGAATAATTTCACCTATTTATTTAATTTAATGAAAGCAATTAAAAAAATCGATTTGATTTAAAAAAAAAAAAAAAATATATAAACTAAGAATATATCATATTTATACAGATATACATATAATTTAAATAGCATAAACAGGTTTTGAGATCTCCCAAAATATAGATAATTAATAAACCAAAATTAGATCTTCTTAACAATTGGTTAGAATTTATTTTTTTAAAGACACTTGAAAAATAATCACAAAACAAAATTAATTTGAAAAAGCCGATTTGTTATTGGTGATGTCTTCTGACCACTTGTTCTTGTCCAAAACTCCTTTCCATGCATAAACAATGCAATTCGGTCTACCCCTTTTTTGTGGAAAAAAAATGATTGATTATATAGGGATCATGGAAGCATGACAGGAGGAAACCCCCTCACGCTTATGGCAGTCAGTGGACCCCCTTATAAGTATTATAAATTCTAGATTAGACACTTATTATCCAATCGTTTATAACACTGCAGCACTGCTCCTTGTTCGATCTGCTCATCCAATATATATCTGTACCCTTCAATTTTGACAATAAGATTTTTCTGTCGTGATTGACTGACGTTAACCCAACGTTGAATTAACGTTGTTGTTTAAACGTTGATTTTAACGACGTAAATTCAACGTTGAAACAACGTTGTGAAGTCAACGTTGAATACCCTGACGTTAGATCAACGTTGAATTTAGGTCGATCAACGTCACGACCATATTTCAACCAAATTTCAACGTTGTGACAACGTTGAGTGCCCACTGGGATGTTAAAACTGTTTTTTGAGGTATATTGGGGTATGTTGGGGTATATTGGGGTAAAAAGTCACGCCGTGCTCAACCCATTTTAACCAATTATTGAAAAGAAACTCTGATTTGAGAAGGAGAAAAGTATGTCAGCTTTCTACTTTGATAATAGTCCAAATAATTATGACGTCTGGCAAGGCTATTTTAATTTTTTTCTGGGAGGAAGGCGTCCCAGAAAAAAATTAAAATAGCCTTGCCAGACGTCATAATTATTTGGACTACTTTGATAAGTGCTCATCCTCCAGTAGCATCACATTCTGTTGTTGGTGTTAGACTGTTAAAATTCCAAAGCCTAGCCGCAATATCACCATCAATGATGTAGAGAAGATTCAGAAGTGTTATGGCCTCACACTTCCTATTGGAACACGTAAGTTAAGGTTCATGTGGACCCTATAGCTAAAATGGCCGTATTTTCACCTCAAAATTTACTCTGAGTACAGGCAAACCTGTGCATCTGGGAAAGTTTTCAGGCATAGCATGCCCTAGATAAATAGAATTTAATTGCATTGTATGATTTAGAAAATTCATAACTTAACTGGATTTTGCCGTACACTTTTTTTCGTCCCTGCAGAAGATGATAAAATCAACAAACAGTTGAGGTTACCACTCAGGTACACAGTTTAAATAAACCAATTATTGTCAGGTATCTATTGTCCATCTATTGTCCATGTCAAGCAATACAGCTCACTCCAATTATTACCTGTGGGGAAGTTCTCAAACCTGTTTCCCAACTTAGTTTATTTTGGCACCTTCTGGTCAGGAATGAAAAAAAGTGCACGGCAAAATCCTGGTAAGTTTTTATTTTTCTAAAACATAAAACATATTTGAAATTTATTTATCTAGGGCATGCTATGCCTGAAATTTTTTACAGATGCACAGGTTTGTCTGTACTCAGAGTAAATTTTGAGGTGAAAATACGGCCATTTTAGCCATAGGGTCCACATGAACCTTAAAAACTAAATTATATGTAACTGTTTATTTTTTTTTTCTTTCCAATTGCCTGGTAGTTTACATTAGTTTAATATTTTTTCAAATAACACTCTAGAAATACAAAAGAGTCCCTTTTTAGCTACCATTTGAATTTTTATGGGGGGGGGGGGGGTTGTCCTGTACTTCTTTTAGTTGTAATCTGAGATTATCTCTTTCTTGCCTTTTTATTTTTCATTTTCATTCTATCTAGATATTGGGACCTGTTTTGTTCTTTTATTGATTTTATTCTGACTTTTTGTTTACATTATTTGTCATCCTGCCATTTTGTGGACAAAGTTGCTCATCCAGCCTTTTTTCCCTCAAAACTTCTGATGCTCCTGTCCTGTCCTGCCTTTTTTTTTATCCTTAACCCTTTAAAAATCAAATGGAAGCTTCCTAATAAGGGGAGGATCCTACATTTGAGGTACTGATTTATGTTTATATAAAACTATAGTATATCAGTGGGGTGCAATTTACATGTCAATAGGTCATACACATGAACATGTTGATCTTTTCTGTTACATGTAAGATGTCTGTAAAAACTATGTTTTGATCTTTTCAATCTCAATATAAACCTAACCATTGCTGTAAAGTTTCTATTAACCATATTCATGTACATGTTATGTATATATATGTAAGTTTTCAGGAATGATTGGACCCAAATGGGAAAAAAATCCAAAATATTTAAACAACCCATATGCCCTTTTAAAAAAAAATCTTAAGAAGCACATTTCCAAATGATCAATACAGCCTATGTCAAGTCAATGCTTCTTTTTTTCAGCTGCATGCACTAGCTGCCTTATTAAAATTTCCAAGCAGTCCACAGAGATAGAAGCTGAAAGTCTGGATCAAGAAAAGTGTGAAGATGACCAGGTAAGGCAAACAAAATATTGTTTTAACAATCAGCGTACATGTACATATATCTGTACATTTATCTAAATTTTTAAATTTACATGTACAGCAAGCTCTATAAACATAAATATGGATAAAAATAATCCAATGCATACCAATCATAACTGCTAATTATATAAGTTAATTACACTTTATACAAATTCCATATAGGGTCAATGAACTCTTACCTTATTTACTGGAACAAAAAATAATCCAAAAAAAAACTTCGTAAACCTGTCTGACACCAGTATCAACTTTATGAACAATTTTGTATACAACAGACACATTGCACCATAATCTGCTAAGATATAGGTCTTTAGCATATATGTTTATGCTTGATTGACTGTATGTTTGTTCAATATAAATTCTACATAGAGATGTTGAATGATGGGCAATGAGACAGCTACCCACCAAAGAACACAGATATGAACAAATGCAGGTTACTGTATGGGTTTGAAATGAAAACAATTTCTTTTGGTATGGAAAGGCTATAAAAAGAGAAAGGGCCCCTGGATAATAAAATGTAAAGCAGTCTAAAATAGAAAATAAATGTCAGGATGTACCAAAAAAACATTGAATGACCAATACAATTCTTATCAATAGTATAAAAAATATACTGATTTTATATTTGTATTCAACAGATTCAGCAATGCACAAAATTGAAAACAGATGATGAAACCTGTCTCATGGAGACTGACGAGCTGGATGTGTTAACAGAAAAAGAAGATATTTGCGATAATCTTGTAAGCACAACTAGTGTCATTTTCGATATAAATGATGGTTTTTTTTGTTTGTTTTTTTTTTTTTGGGGGGGGGGGTCCTAAAATATTAGACAATAATAACAAGGTAAAGGATATTTTAGTCATCATTTGCATTATTTCAACACAAGAACAACATATTTATAATTTTTTGGGCACAATTCATACAAAAACAAGAAGATGTGGTGTAATTGAGAACGAGTCAAATCTCCACCAGAGACGAAAGACATTGACGTTAAAAGCTAATGGTCATTCTAATGTCTTCAACAATAAGCAAAACCCATAATCACATAGTCAGCTACAAAAGGCCCCCAAAAGACAAATGTAAAACAATGCAATGAGGAAAACTAGCATTTTCCCCCCTCTATAAATCTGTCCCTTTTTGCAATGATTTTGAATTATAAAATTTGAATTAAAATTACCTTTGCAATTGATAAAAGTGTGAAATAAAAGCACATATAAAATGTTCATTTTGCTAAGAAATACATTTGATTTTAACTAAAGTATATATTTGCATTTGTTTTTCTGCATTACTTTTTTTGTTGATGTTCGATGTTTGATGTTTAAATGTAAAGATTTTATAAACAGGTTTATGTATTATATACTAGTACATGTGTCTGTGTCTTACGTACCAAAAAATATATATATATTTGTCGAACTTAAAACAAGGTTCAGGATTTTAAAAAATTTAAACAAAATACATCGACGTTACGCTCGATGTTGGTGTCACTTTTGGTAACGTCGTCTGTTAACGTCAAAATCATATTATATAGGCGTTTTGTAATATTGACGTCCAGTATATTCGTTAAACACTTGGTTTTCTGTTAATGAAAGGAGATATGGGTGTATGCTAGGTGACCTCTAGATAAAGGAAATATAAGATAAATGCGTATGGTGTTTTGTGAAAAGGACGGAAATTGTGGGATTTACGCTACATTCAAATCCACGCGTATGCATTCATGCCAGTTTGTTTTAAAATAATATTTACCGGTTGAAAAAAGCAAGATTTTTTCTTATTATGAAAATCGTGCTTAAGAGGAGAAACGCTTTTTGATCTTTTTGTTTTAACTTTAAATGATGACAGTATTTATTGTCAAGTTTGATTTTTTGGGGAATGGGGTGGTTATAAAAGGCTCGCCTCCGGGTGCAGGAATTTCTCGCTGCATTGGTGGCCTTCGGCTACTGTCTGCTCTTTAATTTGGTCGGGTTGTTGTCTCTTTGAAATATTCCCCGTTTCCATTCTCAATTTTATATTTTATGTTTTACTTTGTTCTGTATTTGTTTTGCTGTTATTTTTTCTCTCTCTCATTTACCTGTTTTTTTGTCGTTGATGGTATCTTATTTAATTGTTCTCATTTGGCGCATTCTTTATTTCTCAACGAAATGATTTTCTGTTCCTTAAAATACAATTTAAGTAAAGATGTTCTTAAGTGTCATGTGATTTTCTCCGAAGTAAAGTTTTCAATTGTGCATTTTCCTAAAATATCACAAACAAAGTACTCATTGTTCAATACAAGATTTATCTAACGCGAGAAAAAAGATAAACTACACGTCATACATTTCTAAATGACTTCTTTTCATATCAATTGGAGAAATAAAATAAAATAAAAAAAAATTCTTCAATGTAATAGATATTAATTTATTGCTTTGGACAATATTGAATTAATATTGAGAAAGTTCTATGTAGTGCTCTCATCCTGTGCCGTGACACATTACGAAGCCGTGACACAATATAAATGTCAAATGTAAATCAATGAAGCAGTTAACATAAATTTACACATTCAAAAATATTTGTATTCCCTTCTTCGGTTAAAACGAGCGTATATCTTTTCAAAATATTGTCTTGGCATACATACAACACGGAAGCGCTTGGGACAATTGCTTTTTGATTTTTCAAAAGACTGTCCTGTAAACTGTGATGTTTTTTCTTTATGAAATAATGTCCATTAATTACAGATGTTCCTTCAGGGAAAGTTGGGACTTCTTTTACTTTAGGGGTCCCTATACTTTAGAGGTAGGGTTCATTCATGGTAATTGTGAGGTTAGAGGATGTTTTAGGTTAGGGTTAGGTTTTATGGTTAGGGCGAGTGTTACGGTTAGGTATGGGTAAAGGTAAGATTTGGAGTTTAAACAATTTTCCTCATCATCACATAAAACTGCAAAAATTTGACCGGTCTACTTTGACTTCCAACAAAATGCTAACTAGACTCAGTAAACAAACAATAGTCACGCTCAAGGCACCCGTCGCAATAACACGATACGGCCCGAACTAGGACCGTTTAAAGATTTTTTGTTTCTACTCGATGCATGGTCCGTATACCCTTTATTGGTTTAAACGATTTTCTATCTCTAGGAATTTCTTCTACATATTTAGAAATTCTTCGTTTACAAGCATATGACCATGGTGTTGTTAATCGTGACTGTGTGAATGGAAACAGTTATACAGTCGAACATATATCTGAAATTGTCTACGTATAATGGCAATATTTACTTGATTTTTCAAAAGTCCACCTGCGGCATACTGTGGACTCTTTCTATGACAACTTTTAAAATAATTCACAATTATTTGTTTATATCCAAATTCGGCTACAGATTCTACTAGGGTACCAATACAATGACCTATAGTTGCATTTGTCTTCGTCATTAGAACTTAAGTCTTACTAGTGGATAAATGTCTCATTGGCAACCACACCACATCTCCTTATTTATATATTTTGACAATATACAGATTATTTCTAGTAGTATTTTTGTTCTACTATAACTGAGTATATGGCGTTAAAGAGCTTGCGTTGGGTTTTTTGTTGTATTTAAGTCACATTGTTTAGTATGGTGATACACTTATCTACTATATCGACTTCAATATCTTACACGTCGACCTAACATCTGACAAGTCAGTATAATTATCTAACAAGTCAACACATGTTGAGGTGAATATTTGACATGCCAACCTAAATATCCAACATGTTGATTTAATGTCCAAAACTTTCTTCGTCAATATCTATGTAAGGCAACATAAAGTATCGATGATTTTTATTTGTTACATATATACTTTTAAAATATTAATCATATTAAAAACGGAAAAATTTCCACCTATGTTTGGAAATATTAGTATCCAATTAGCTGTACATATAACATATCTCCGTATTTTATTGTTTACATATCGATATGTGTCCGTGTGTCCGTATTCGTATAATGTATGTAATAACACAATAATGCATACACAACGTTCAACTTTCTTATTCAATACTTTAATTGATACGAATAACCATTATGTATGATATGCTAGTTGTATTTAAGGCGATAATAATATTCTCCACTGAAGATATTAGTTTTGTATATACATGTATGATTTTGTTGTTGTTGGGTTTTTGTTTCATTAGCTTTAACAAAAAATGACATGAAAGAAAAAAATCTTTAAAAGAAAAAACATTTGAAAGAAAAAGTTTATTCCGAATTTAAGTTTTAGATGTTTTTATAACAAAATAAATACGTTTCAAAAACGCTATAATGCAAAAAACGGTTACATGTAATGGTGAACGTCAAAAACGTAAAAAAAGCGACGTTGTGACATTTTGGTAGACCACCATGTGACCACTGTAATTTGATAATTTGTACATTAATCTTTATCCTATTTATATTGAAATGTTCCTTCGGTTTGAGAATTTTCGATTATCGCTTAAATTTTCTTCTTAATTATACAGTTTTCACTTATTTCTAAAGATTTTTAACAACTTGTTTTTAGTATTTTAGAAAAAAAAATGAAGATGCCATTTTTGTGACATTTTGGTAGACACCCTTCCAACGCATTAGTAATCGAAATAAATTGACAAAATTATAAATAAATGCATACTACCGTTTCGTTTCTATTAGGAATTTATCATATTGGATTCATTTCTCCGTTTTAAAATGCACGATCCTTTTTTTTCTCTTCGTTTTCTTTAAAAACCATTGAAATTACTAACGTTAAACGTTAGTTAAAAGTTTTGTGACGGGAGCCCTGTGGGGACTCATATACAAAATATGATTTTATGTAATGCTAAAAAAGAGACTGCGATATGAATAAATGCCGTTCAGATGTTCTAGATTACCGGACATGTAGTATTTTCTGACTAGATAACATGCTTTACATATTTTTACTCGGTATTGATAATTTCAAGTATAGTATGGTTTTTTTAAACGTTGTTGTGACAGTGTTTTTCGGGGCTTTGATTTTGATTATGATGTCGAAGTTCTCATTGAATTCGTTCTTTTAAATTGGGATTCAATGTTTTTAAAGCATTTTCCAAGTTTGTTTTACATAATGATATTTGATATAAAGACTTTGATGACAAATAATCTCGCTATTGATCGATTCTCACCTGTTATGTCGCAAAGGGCTTATATTTTTCCTTCAGTGTCTACAAGCTGAATTGGCTTTTTCCAAGGTCTACTCGATTTGAAAAGTGCCGATTGCGTAATACAAATATCACATCACAAAGCCCTAACGTTCCTCTTCCAAATGGTATACAATTTTTATATTTTATTTACTTGTGGGTATCCGAAATAAGATGGAATCCTCAAAAACAATATAAGTATGTTACCCGTCTACACGCAAAAACATATGATTTGTCTCGTTTGTTTTTGGAAAGCTTATTGACAAAAGTTAATAAAAACTAATAAGCCACCGTAAAAATAATGTTTTAAGTGCTCCGAAGATTTTAACACAAAAAAACATTTGATATTCCCGGTATTTTTCTTATTTTAAGCCGATTATTGATCAGAGGTACATGAAATCAGAAAACGTCACCAACATCGAGCGTAACGTCATCATTATTTTTCAGATTGAAATTTCAGCATCCGAATATACAGTTACATCAGAAGAGTGACTAACAGGCAGTCAAAATTATTTATCTCAGTCACAAGTAAGTAAAATCTCCAAAATAAGTATTCTATCACTTTACATGGATTAAAGTTTATATCATTAACACTTAAACATGATCAATGTGACAACTCAAAAACAGAAATTAAAGCCGCATTCAAAAGACATGAATCCTGAAGTATATATTTTAGGCACAATTACCAGAAATTAATAGGAAACAGAATTAAAAGAAGAACATTCAAAATATATGAGCATTACATTGTTCAGTTGTTTGTGTTAATGTAAGATTGATTATCAACATATACATAATTCTTTACCGCTGCCTGTGTAATGTCTAGTGGCAAGTATTTGATGCATATTTAGAGTGAAAACAAAAACTTTAGTACAGTTATCAGGTTATATTAATCTTTTACTCAGAAAATTATTGTGTACGTGTACTAACACTCTGCTGTGATACTTTACTATATATAGAATAACCATACATTGTCTCGAAATATCAATGTTATTTGTACAAGACTAAGAAACAGGTAGAAAGCGAGGCTGTGCCGAGCATTTCTAGCTGTTTTGAGCCGAGTACAAATAACTTTTATATTTAGAGACAATGTATGGTTATTCTTTATATACTGCAACTCTTATAACTGTTCTAAATGAAGTATTTAGGGTAAAAAAAACATCATTTCTTAATTTTGAGCGGAAGACGTCAAATTTCCGCAAACCTGTATGTTTTATTGACGTCATTAATAAAACTCTACAGAAACGCATTGTCAACGTCATAAAAAAGGTGATATACGGTCAGTGACTGTATATCACATATGAATATACGGTCAATGCAATTTGACTGCTCAAATAGCACAGTTGCAGTATATATAATAATATTAAACATGTATGAGGATAATGCAGGACTAGCTCCCTGCAGAGGTGCTTTAATTTTTTTTTCAACATTTCTGATTTTTTTGAAAGCTCTTGAAATCATATTATAAAAAAGAAGATGTGGTATGACTGCCAATGAGATAACTGTCCACAAGAGACCAAAATGACACAGACATTAACAACTTGTTTTCAGGTTCTTTGATATAAATTTGGGGTTTCAAACATCACTTAACAGGAGACATTACGTCATGTGGCAAATATTTCATGCATTTTTAGGACAACAACAAATAAACAACAAATATTATTGTAAAGTTCTTTAATGAGAAAAGGAAGACTTCTTTCTGGTACTTTAGAATTATAACGTTTTTATTACAAGTGTTTGGGATTGAGCCTAAATTTGTACAGTTAGTAGGACTTTAAATTTGTTTTATGAATGTATTTCAATCGTTCATTATCAGTTTACAAAATGTATTTGTCTGTTTAAACCATTCTGATTTCATTTTTGTTTTGAAAGGGAAGTAACTACTTACAAAATACTAAACCTATATAGTTGCTAACCCTATGCTGTAACTAACCATGTATTTTTGAGGACACTCTATATCAAATATATATAGTCACCATGTGTAATTCATTAACCAATCATATCCCCATAAATCTATAGGAGGTAAGATAAAATATATTATCATATACTTAGACTAAATAACATCTGATTTTTACTGTATGATAATAACATTAAATTAACGTAAACTCCATATCTTTCGAATTGGTGCTTAGTGGGCTGATATGAAGAGATTATCACATGCTTCGATTGTTATCACATGCCTTTCTGTAAAGTTAATACATGGTATTCCGGTGATGCTCGGCAAATTCCGGAAAATACACCTCAATGCTACGTTTTCAATGAAAAACATTACACTTTTTGAAGTAGTGTATAAAACAATCATATTTGGATACTGGAAAGTATATTGTTTGAAGAATAAAATTAATAATAATAAAAAAATGTATTTAATAAACGCATGTTTTGAAAGTTTCAAACATAATTTAGAAAGTTTCTTTTAAAAAAGTTGACTTTTCCAAACAGTGTTCATTATGTATATTGTTGAATTATTTATTTTGTCGATTTGTCCATATTTTTATATTTTTCTTCTCTGTTGAGGCTTATGATAGAAAAATTTCATATCGAATTGTACTAAATCTAGGGTCCAACGTCAGTGAACTTTTCAATCTATGAACTTCTATTTTGGAACCACGTAAAAGGATCATTTTAATGAATCTGTTATTTTTTTCCATTGTTGAAGCATATGATAAAAAGATCATAACATGTAAATTTTCATATCTCATTCATTATCAGCCCTCGGTCAATATGAGTCCTAGAGCCATGTGGCTCTTGTGCTGATATAAAACCTAGGGCTGATAATACATGCGATATGAAAAATGCCATGTAAGGCAGCAACCATTTGATTTTCTGGGGGGGGGGGGGCTATTTTTTTTTAGTTTGTTTCCAGTTTTTGGATAAAAAAAATAATTTATTTTTGATTCTGAGAAAAAAAAAATTGTTTGTTTCACCCTCAGCTGCCACTATATGTAATGCTAAAATTGAAAGAAAAAAATTGTTTTCGACTTGTAGGCGAAAAACAATATTTGTCCTAAAAAAAAACCCATAGCCCCCCCAAAAAAATCAAATGGTGGCTGCCTAATAATCTGATATTATTGCCACTACAATTATCTGAAATAGATTTGTATATTTCTCATTGAGTTTCCATTGACAAAAGCTTCTGTATGAAAATAAGGAAATGTTGTAAAGTTGTGAATAAGACAACTATTTACCAAGTTGTGTCCATCCATTACAGAAATTTCATTTAGATTAAATAATCCCTTGATTTTTGTCTTGCCTAGAGATAGTCAAAAAGCGACTCATATGTATGCTGTTTCAAGCATTGGTGGCATAGTTTGTGATGAGATCCAGTTTAAATGTATTTGCAAACCATTAGTATTAGGCCAATGAAAGTGGAACAAGTGTTGTTCATATGTTATTTTATATACCTTCACATTAATTTATAATATTTTCAGATTCATATTTCAAAGGGAAGAGAAGTAGCAGATCACTGTATGTTGTATGCCCTCAGTGACGAAAAAGATGATGCATTTACAGAACAATGTTCTCACAATCACTAGATGGTCTGTGAAAGCTGTGAACAGTTGAAGGAGACCATTGCTGCATTTCAAAAGATCTTTGTTACTTCCTCAGTAGATGGAAAAGAAGATGAGATGAATGACCTCAATTTCAGGGTAACTTATTATATTATTCACATAACCACTTTTAAATGTAAAACAGTTTGATTACATTTACATATGATCGTTCAAGGAAATTCATTACCCTTATCTATTATTGTTACTTGCTGTTAATTCAGCTTGCTATGAGATGTAATCAAGCTTATTAGTTTCTTTGAATATTTCCTCCAAATATATATGAATATATTTTTCCCAAATACAATACTATCTTTTTCAATATGTTAATTCATGACCAATCTTCCTATTTGACTGGCTATCATTCTGCATAAAATTTCCTTTACACAATACATGTACTGGACTAGATGGAAAGAGCAGCTGTTTAATATTTAATTATTTTTGTATTAACTTATGAATTAAATAAAAAGAACTAACTAGTTTAGGATATGTTTTATCAGAGAATATTCTATTTTGAAGTGTGAATGAATCTTCACTAGGCTAATTGAGTTTGCAACAGGAAAGTCTATGATTTATGTTTACACTGCTTCAATTATTCCCCTAAGAAAAGACCAATGAAAAAATATACATTTTAGAAAACTCAGACATCAAAGATCAGAACAAGATATTACCTAACAGGTCATACCTGAAATTAGAATAAAACTTAATAGAAATATGTTTTATGAATTGATCTTCATTTTTAGGTACAACAAGCAACAAAGAGTATTTTCAGTCTGAAAAAGCACATTTATATATAATAAGATGCAAAAACCAAGACTTAGCAAAAACTCATCTGTTTGAAACCATGCCTACTGATGAAGTTTTACTGGTATGTGACTGGGCTATGAAGTTTTTGCCCCGAAAGTTTCCTGAAGATCAATGTGATTGGTTCGGAAAGAGAGGAATAAATACCATGGCACATATCTATAGCCTTTTGTAGGAAAGATGATGGAAGCATTGGTAGCCTTGAGTTTGTTCATTTGTTTGCAACCCAAATATCCCAGGTTAGAACTTTTTATATGAATAAGCTATAATTTTTATGTACAAATAATTATTTTTTACTGTAAAGATAACATATTGCAAAATATATGGTAGGGCAAGTAGGAACTTTGTTGCAAAATTCAGCTATAACAAAGAAAGAATAGAGGGTAAATGTACATGAGACAACATCTCAACATATAACAGAGTTTAAATTATAATAAATATGAATGGCACACAATAAAGCAAGCTGAAGATGGTGTAATAGGCCTAGCAGACAACTTGTAAAATATTTTTAAAATGTGTAAGAGGAACCATACCATGACAATGAGTAAGAATATCACTTAAAAAAAATAAAGCAAAGACATTGGCTAATGAATTTAATGGTGCCATTGGTGAGATTAAATGTGGTCAGTACACTGATGTAGTTGTGAGATATGTATTTTCCATATTCATAATGCATTTTTATACACTAAGAATAAAAGACAAACAAGTGAACATGTATATCATTAATTAATGTTGAATTAAAGATTGGCTTGTTAATTTTTTTTTATCTTGGGGTTAACCTTTGGTATAATTAATCAAATAGTGTATGTACATGTATGACTACCCTAAACAAAATTGTGTTCGAATGCCCACTCATATACTTGATATGATACTGTCTTCTGAAAACAATTTAGTATCTGTGCTCTAATTTCAGTTGTAGTTGATCAATACTTAGGAAATGGATATTTTATAAAGCAGTTTAAAGGTTGTGATTTATTTTGTTTATATTCTTTTAACAGGACAGCCAAGTAACAGCCAGTATTATCCAAGATGTTATGGATAAAATTAGAGAAATTAACACCACTGACATCAAATTTCATGTATGGTCTGACAATGCTGGTTGCTACAAGTCAACAGAGATGCTTTCATTCTTATTCCATTCAGGTCTTACCCTGTAATATGACTTCTGTGAATCCCAGAATGGGAAGGGACCATGTGACCGCACTGCTGCAACCATCAAATCTTCTATTAGAAGATATGTAAACCAGGGTAATGATGTACTTACAGCACAATCAATGAAAAAGGTACAGATAATTTTAAAAACCAATCAGTTTCATGTCTTAAAAATCTCAAGGTTACAGCTGTAAATGTACTTTGAAATTCAGAAATTATTGCAATGTTTTTATTAATGATCATTAATGGGAATTATTTGACTGGTTGATTATAGTAATAATAAGAACTCGCATTCTGATATTTTAAACATACGTCTGTATGCACCTTTTGCAGAAATGGCAGTAATTTATCCCACAATTTCATTCATTCTTCAAAAATTATAATAACAAATGCACACAATAATTTCTTAGTTTACAGTATTCTAACAATGTCAGTGCCAAGCAAAACAATTAACAAGGTTTATTATAAAAGATCCAGAAGAGCATGAGTGCAGCTTTAAAAAGATTTAAAGCATGTGGAAACCAGTGAGCAACAACAATAACTTATTTGGTTATAAAAACAGTTATGGAACAGCTGAAGTTACTTTTTTACTCTATATAAATATAAAAACAAGAATCAGTATAATTGCACATGATACTAATTTCCACCGGAGACTAAATGACATAGAATTTATCAATTATAAGTCACTGCAAGGCCTTAAACAATGAACAAAACAGATACTTCATTGTAAGCTCTTTTTTGTTATGATTTTATATCTATTATGTTATGAGGTTATTATAATTTAAATAAAGCTTTACAACCAAAAAAGCCAACAGTTCTAATCTACACTAGTTATTTTTCTTCTTATAAGCATTTACAATAATTTCAGTTTATTTGCAGGCAATAGACAAGTCAACAAAAAATGTTAAGTACATAGTTCGTGTTATAGAAGGAACTGAGTGTAGGAAAACCAAGTACACTGCTATACCTGCAATATCAAGTTATAGTAACTTCACATTTAGCGCACATGGCATTACTGCATGGAAGGCATACCAAGTTGGCACAGGTAAAAAGATAAATTTTATTTTCATAATTCCCTGCAACATGAATATCAAAATAGAAGATGTGGTATGATAGCCAATGAGACAACTATCCAAGAAGAGACCAAATGACACATAAATTAACAGCTATAGGTCACTATATGGCCTTCAATGATGAGCAAAGCCCATTGGAGTCTTTGCAGTACTCTTAGAATGCTTGTTAATTTATTATTTTCTTATCCTTTCTTTTTATAATTTCCTAATCATGATTAAGATCTCAAAACACTGATTTTCTATTGTTATCTGTAAGCAGTCAATAGAACATAACTTTATATATATGATTCAAGTATTGGTTTTTGCGATTATGTTGAAAACAACCTCACATATTTTTTAGTTTGCTCCAAGTCAGAATATAGTGTCCAAATATTATTTATGTCTTCCTGCAAACCGTTTCCTTCATGTGGGTTAGCAGGTTTAAGATCCAAATAAACAAGTTTGCTGGCACTATTTAATTCACTCCCTAACATGGGACAGTGGTGTAACAGTTTAACATCAGAACAAACTATAAAAAACAGTTCTTGATCAATACAAAGCAAAAAACAACTAACAATATAGACACAGACTAAATGTGGCAGCCAGGGATTATATATATCCAGCACTAGACTCAAAGTTTAGTTATATTCATTTCACACATACATTTCATTTCAATAGCTATACTATAAAGCCAATTCATGTTCACTGAGTGTAAAACAGCAACAATCAATCAATTGATCAGTTATTGTTTAAACAGTATTCTCAAATTATAAGTTAAATAATTTTATTTTCCACATTTTAGGAAAGCTAATACCTTCATCTGATATTCCAACAGTTGAAAAGTGTATTCTAAACACTTCATGTTCAGAGATAGAGGGTGAAATTGATGTGGTTTTGCACCAACTGCCACTTAAAGCTGAAAAGGAAGAAAACACCATAACATGTGCAAATGAGGGATGCACACTGTCTTTTTCTTCTTTTCATGAGCTGTCAAGCCACATAATGTTCGGCAAGTGTGAGTTTGAATTTAGGTGCCAGTTTAGTAATGGATGTGATATTACTAAGAAGACTTACATTTCAAAGATGTCCAAGTCTTTTTCAACCAACTTTCAAGTTTCATCAGCAGGGCTGACAGTTGGAATTGATGACAACTCTGATTTAGAACTTGGCTGGGCATTGAAAGAAGAAATGAAGAACAAAAGATTTAATGTGAACCAAAAAGAATATCTTACTGAAAATTTAATAAAGGTCTAAAAACTGGAAGAAAGGAAGATCCTTTTTTGGTATCAGAGGAAATGCTGACTGAGAGAAAAGAAGATGGAAATAGAAGATTTTCATATGATGAAATCCTTTCAGTACAGCAAATTACAAGTTTCTTTTCTAGCATGAGCAGGAAGAACAAATCGTTTGATGATTCTGTTGATGTATCAAGGGAAGAAACTATAACAACTATCAGGAGAGAACTAACTGCAGATGAACTTAATTAAATTTCGTTTACCATCTTTATGTAAAAAACTACAAATATGTTATGCACTTGTAATATGGTATGATTGTCAATGACATAAATGCTATAAATGACACATAAATCAACAACTATAGGTCATTGTAGAGTCTTTAACAATGAGCAAAGCCCATACTGCATTATCAGCTATAAAAGGCCTCAAAATGACAAATTTAAATAGGTTAAAGTTGAATTGCGAAAACAATTTGTTTTTCTAATAAAAAAAACAATGAGACATCAACCTCACAGTCCATTGAACATAGACAATGATGGTAAGAGTTTCCGTTATAAGTTTTTGGTAAAAGTTTTTGGTCAAGGAAGTTTTTGATGAAATTGAACTCCAATCAACTTGAAACTTAGTACACATGTTCCCTAAGATATGATCTTTCTAATTTAACATGTCTAAATGCCAAATTAGATTTTTATACCCCAATTTCATAGTCAACTAAACATAGAAAATGATAGTGTGCATGGGGCATCTTTGGACGGTTGACACAATCTTTTTCTTGCTTAAGTTTGATAAATGATGAGATTTGGATTTCCTTTGATATTTCCAACCAAAGACAGACATTGACTTGTGTTTTGTTTGCATAGTGTTTTAACACCAGTGCAAGGCTGTAGTATATTTTTTCAAAGTTGAAGTGAAGTGAGGTGCACAATGTATGCACTTACTGTTACTGGTTCTGACTAAATTTACACTTAAAATTTTCACAATTTTACCATAAAACTGTTATTTACAGACTCTTGAGAGTTGATAAAGTCTGAATCTTTACTGACATGGTAACCTTCACAACACCCTTTTGTTTGAGATATGCTTTTTGAAAGGATACTGGAGTAAATATTTGTATGCAGAAGCTATAAAATACATATTTTTGGCGATTTTTTGTTTTTTTTTGCTTAGGGTCATACTAATGGTTACTATGGTAGCCACAATCTTAAATTAACATTTATCTCTTCAAATAGAGTAAAATTCATATTTAGATCCAAATGAACTAAATTTTCTTCATTTTTAACTTAAAATTTGCAAATTTCAAAAAAAAAATTTTTTTTTTATAAATTTTCATTCACTGCCATGGCAACGCATTTTTTTTTTTAGAGAAATAACACTACTCCAATTTTTTGGATATTTTGGACTTTATGCTTTAAGCATTATATATGCATTATTTTAAGAACATCTGTCAGTGCGTTTTTTCACAGTCTATTATTAAAATTGGTAAAAAATACAATTTTCCAGAAATCCCCAAAAAGTCAAAATCATGGGTTTTGGCAGCTTCAAAAAACTGTGATAGAAACTTTTTTTTATTATGTTATATATGTTATTATATGCTTAGATCATTGTCTTCATGATGACAAATAAAGAATATGACCTCAGAACAGTTTGCTTTATGTTTTATATGCAAAGAAAACAGTAATTTCCCTGATTGAAAGACTCTTGTAGAAGCCTTATTTGATGATGTATGGTAACCATGGCAACCACAACTCTGTGTATCAATATTATACCAAATTTCAAACAAGGGTGACATATGAGTATTAACTACCAAGTTTCATTGAAATTTGAGGTCCTCACTTTCCCACCCTATATCAGAAATTTTGATGCTTACAGAGAATGGCTCTTAAGAAGTTAGCCGGATGATGACATAATCCCTATGTCGAGCTTTCTGCAACAAAAGTTGCAGGCTCGACAAAAAACCATTTCATACCACAAAAAGAAGAGGAGAAAATTAAACATTTCCAGATCTATTTCTGGTCAAATGACCCCCAGCATAGATTTGTTGGATGTCGCGGAAGGAAAGATGAACCTCGTGACTTGAAAGTCAGGCCTTAAAGCAATACCTTTAAAAATTTAATCATAATTTCCTGTCAATATGCGCATCTACAAAGTATGTCCTTATTATCTACAAAGTTTCATGAAATTCTGTTGTGTGGTTCAGAGGAGTTGTGATGACAAGAACTGACGGAGGGACGGGTCAGAAACGTTATGCCCTAGACAACTTTGTTGTGTGGGGTATGATAAAGTCAAGGTCATATGAACAATGATGGACAACCATGTCAACCTTACAATCATTTCATACACCAAATAAAGTTGACTTCATTCTGGTAGTATCTAAGACCCTTTTGACCCTTATGTGGACCAATTTGAAAACAGGGCCCAAAATCAAAAATCTAAATACACGGTTAGATCCAGCATATCAAAAAAACCCTAACAATTCAATAATTGTTAAAATCACTTTGGACCTTATTGTGGACCAATTTCAAAACCGGTCCCAAGAGTAAATTAAAAAGTCTAGATATACAGTTAGATTCACCATATAAAAAAACCAGAAGAATTCATTAATTGTTAAAGAGTCTAATTTTGGACACTTCCGAACTTCTTGTGGACCAATTTGAAAACCGGTCCCAAGAGTAAATTAAAAAGTCTGTAGATATATGGTGGGATTCAGCATATCAAAGAACCTCAAGAATTCAATTATTGTTCAAATCAAAATAACTTTCATTTTAAACCCTTTGGACCTTTATTTGGACAAATTTGAAAACGAGTCCCAAAATTACGTTGATATGCCAAATTTAACTATGTAATTTCTCAGCTCTGGGACTATTATATTATGTCCAAGCTTAACTGTGTTAAATATATATATATATATATATTTTTAATGAGAAACACTGAATTTCATAAACATGATAACAGAGTACATTTTCAATTAAAGTTTAATTGATATAACAACTTTCTTTTCCTTTTTTATATAAACAATTTCTTTTTTATTATTGTTAGATATTTAACTGGTTTTTTTTCTGACAAAACCACTAATATGATTGTGCAACTAGATATGATATAATTAAACAACTTTGAATTTGAACTGTTACTTTTATTGTATTCCCAGGTACAAATTGAACAATATAAAACCAGGTGCTCCACAGGGCGCAGCTTTATACGACCGCAGAGATCGAACCCTGAACAGTTGCGGCAAGTATGGACACAACATTCAAGCTTGATACAGCTCTGAATTTGGATTGTGATTAAATAGTTGACACAACATAGGTTTCTGACACAGAATGAATGTGGTCTAAGAACTTAAACTTAAAAACTTGAAAATTTTAAATTAGACATTTACCTATTATGGTCCAATATCCAAAATCTAAATACATGGTTAGATTCAGCATATCAAAGAACCCCAAGAATTCAATGTTTGATGAAATCAAATAACGTTCAAGTTTGGACCCTTTAGACCTCAATGTGGACCAATTGGATATCTGGGCTAAAATATTAAAAATCTAAATACATGGTTAGATTCACTATTTATCAAAGAACCCCATATATTCAATTTTTGTTGAAATCAAACAAAGTTTAATTTTGAACCCCGATTTGGACCAACTTGAAAACTGGGCCTATAAGCAAAAATCTAAATACATTCAATTTTGTTGAAATCAAACAAAATTTTAATTTTGGACCACGATTTGGACCAACTTGAAAACTGGGCCTATAAGCAAAAATATTAATACATGTTCGGACCAACTTGAAAACTGGGCCTATAATCAAAAATCTAGTTACATGTTTAGATTCAGCATATCAAAGAACCCCAAGGATTCAATTTTTGTTGAAATCAAACAAAGTTTAATTTTGGACCCCGATTTGGACCAACTTGAAAACTGGGCCTATAAGCAAACATATTAATACATGTTTGGACCAACTTGAAAACTGGGCCTATAATCAAAAATCTAGTTACATGTTTAGATTCAGCATATCAAAGAACCCCAAGGATTCAATTTTTGTTGAAATCAAACAAAGTTTAATTTTGGACCCCGATTTGGACCAACTTGAAAACTGGGCCTATAAGCAAAAATCTTAATACATGTTTAGATTCAGCATTTATCAAAGAACCCCAAGGAGTCAATTTTTGTTGATATCAAACAAAGTTTAATTTTGGACCCCGATTTGGACCAACTTGAAAACTGGGTCCATAATCAAAAATCTAAGTACATGTTTAGATTCGGCATATCAAAAAACCCCAAGAATTAAATTTTTGATCAAATCAAACAGAGTTTAATTTTGGACCCCGATTTGGACCAACTTGAAAACTGGGCCCATAATCAAAAATCTAAGTACATGTTTAGATTCGGCATATCAAAGAACCTTAAGAATTCATTTTTTGTTAAAATCAAACTAAGTTTAATTTTGGACTATTTGGACCTTAATGTAGACCAATTTGAAAACTGTTGGGACAAAAAATTAAGAATCTACATACACGGTTAGATTCGACATATCAAAGAGCCCCAATTATTCAATTTTTGATGAAATCAAACAAAGTTTAATTTTGGACCCTTTGGGCCCCTAATTCCTAAACTGTCATGACTGTTGGGACCAAAACTCCCAAAATCAATCCCAACCTTCCTTTTATGGTCATAAACCTTGTTTTTAAATTTAATAGATTTCTATTTACTTAGGCCAAATAAAAAAGTATGATGTATGGTAACCATGGCAACCACAACTCTGTGTATCAATATTATACCAAATTTCAAACAAGGGTGACATATGAGTATTAACTACCAAGTTTCATTGAAATTTGAGGTCCTCACTTTCCCACCCTATATCAGAAATTTTGATGCTTACATAGAATGGCTCTTAAGAAGTTAGCCGGATGATGACACTATCCCTATGTCGAGCTTTCTGCAACAAAAGTTGCAGGCTCGACAAAAAACCATTTCATACCACAAAAAGAAGAGGAGAAAATTAAACATTTCCAGATCTATTTCTGGTCAAATGACCCCCAGCATAGATTTGTTGGATGTCGCGGAAGGAAAGATGAACCTCGTGACTTGAAAGTCAGGCCTTAAAGCAATACCTTTAAAAATTTAATCATAATTTCCTGTCAATATGCGCATCTACAAAGTATGTCCTTATTATCTACAAAGTTTCATGAAATTCTGTTGTGTGGTTCAGAGGAGTTGTGATGACAAGAACTGACGGAGGGACGGGTCAGAAACGTTATGCCCTAGACAACTTTGTTGTGTGGGGTATGATAAAGTCAAGGTCATATGAACAATGATGGACAACCATGTCAACCTTACAATCATTTCATACACCAAATAAAGTTGACTTCATTCTGGTAGTATCTAAGACCCTTTTGACCCTTATGTGGACCAATTTGAAAACAGGGCCCAAAATCAAAAATCTAAATACACGGTTAGATCCAGCATATCAAAAAAACCCTAACAATTCAATAATTGTTAAAATCACTTTGGACCTTATTGTGGACCAATTTCAAAACCGGTCCCAAGAGTAAATTAAAAAGTCTAGATATACAGTTAGATTCACCATATAAAAAAACCAGAAGAATTCATTAATTGTTAAAGAGTCTAATTTTGGACACTTCCGAACTTCTTGTGGACCAATTTGAAAACCGGTCCCAAGAGTAAATTAAAAAGTCTGTAGATATATGGTGGGATTCAGCATATCAAAGAACCTCAAGAATTCAATTATTGTTCAAATCAAAATAACTTTCATTTTAAACCCTTTGGACCTTTATTTGGACAAATTTGAAAACGAGTCCCAAAATTACGTTGATATGCCAAATTTAACTATGTAATTTCTCAGCTCTGGGACTATTATATTATGTCCAAGCTTAACTGTGTTAAATATATATATATATATATATATATATTTTTAATGAGAAACACTGAATTTCATAAACATGATAACAGAGTACATTTTCAATTAAAGTTTAATTGATATAACAACTTTCTTTTCCTTTTTTATATAAACAATTTCTTTTTTATTATTGTTAGATATTTAACTGGTTTTTTTTCTGACAAAACCACTAATATGATTGTGCAACTAGATATGATATAATTAAACAACTTTGAATTTGAACTGTTACTTTTATTGTATTCCCAGGTACAAATTGAACAATATAAAACCAGGTGCTCCACAGGGCGCAGCTTTATACGACCGCAGAGATCGAACCCTGAACAGTTGCGGCAAGTATGGACACAACATTCAAGCTTGATACAGCTCTGAATTTGGATTGTGATTAAATAGTTGACACAACATAGGTTTCTGACACAGAATGAATGTGGTCTAAGAACTTAAACTTAAAAACTTGAAATTTTTAAATTAGACATTTACCTATTATGGTCCAATATCCAAAATCTAAATACATGGTTAGATTCAGCATATCAAAGAACCCCAAGAATTCAATGTTTGATGAAATCAAATAACGTTCAAGTTTGGACCCTTTAGACCTCAATGTGGACCAATTGGATATCTGGGCCAAAATATTAAAAATCTAAATACATGGTTAGATTCACTATTTATCAAAGAACCCCATATATTCAATTTTTGGTGAAATCAAACAAAGTTTAATTTTGAACCCCGATTTGGACCAACTTGAAAACTGGGCCTATAAGCAAAAATCTAAATACATTCAATTTTGTTGAAATCAAACAAAATTTTAATTTTGGACCACGATTTGGACCAACTTGAAAACTGGGCCTATAAGCAAAAATATTAATACATGTTCGGACCAACTTGAAAACTGGGCCTATAATCAAAAATCTAGTTACATGTTTAGATTCAGCATATCAAAGAACCCCAAGGATTCAATTTTTGTTGAAATCAAACAAAGTTTAATTTTGGACCCCGATTTGGACCAACTTGAAAACTGGGCCTATAAGCAAACATATTAATACATGTTTGGACCAACTTGAAAACTGGGCCTATAATCAAAAATCTAGTTACATGTTTAGATTCAGCATATCAAAGAACCCCAAGGATTCAATTTTTGTTGAAATCAAACAAAGTTTAATTTTGGACCCCGATTTGGACCAACTTGAAAACTGGGCCTATAAGCAAAAATCTTAATACATGTTTAGATTCAGCATTTATCAAAGAACCCCAAGGAGTCAATTTTTGTTGATATCAAACAAAGTTTAATTTTGGACCCCGATTTGGACCAACTTGAAAACTGGGTCCATAATCAAAAATCTAAGTACATGTTTAGATTTGGCATATATAAAACCCCAAGAATTAAATTTTTGATCAAATCAAACAGAGTTTAATTTTGGACCCCGATTTGGACCAACTTGAAAACTGGGCCCATAATCAAAAATCTAAGTACATGTTTAGATTCGGCATATCAAAGAACCTTAAGAATTCATTTTTTGTTAAAATCAAACTAAGTTTAATTTTGGACTATTTGGACCTTAATGTAGACCAATTTGAAAACTGTTGGGACAAAAAATTAAGAATCTACATACACGGTTAGATTCGACATATCAAAGAGCCCCAATTATTCAATTTTTGATGAAATCAAACAAAGTTTAATTTTGGACCCTTTGGGCCCCTA
Organism: Mytilus galloprovincialis; assembly: GCF_965363235.1. NCBI lineage: Eukaryota > Metazoa > Mollusca > Bivalvia > Mytilida > Mytilidae > Mytilus > Mytilus galloprovincialis. Next base: position 5,674,833 of record NC_134847.1, read on the forward strand.
ATTCCAAAACTGTCATGACTGTTGGGACCAAAACTCCCAAAATCAATCCCAACCTTCCTTTTATGGTCATAAACCTTGTTTTTAAATTTAATAGATTTCTATTTACTTAGGCCAAATAAAAAAGTATGATGTATGGTAACCATGGCAACCACAACTCTGTGTATCAATATTATACCAAATTTCAAACAAGGGTGACATATGAGTATTAACTACCAAGTTTCATTGAAATTTGAGGTCCTCACTTTCCCACCCTATATCAGAAATTTTGATGCTTACAGAGAATGGCTCTTAAGAAGTTAGCCGGATGATGACACTATCCCTATGTCGAGCTTTCTGCAACAAAAGTTGCAGGCTCGACAAAAAACCATTTCATACCACAAAAAGAAGAGGAGAAAATTAAACATTTCCAGATCTATTTCTGGTCAAATGACCCCCAGCATAGATTTGTTGGATGTCGCGGAAGGAAAGATGAACCTCGTGACTTGAAAGTCAGGCCTTAAAGCAATACCTTTAAAAATTTAATCATAATTTCCTGTCAATATGCGCATCTACAAAGTATGTCCTTATTATCTACAAAGTTTCATGAAATTCTGTTGTGTGGTTCAGAGGAGTTGTGATGACAAGAACTGACGGAGGGACGGGTCAGAAACGTTATGCCCTAGACAACTTTGTTGTGTGGGGTATGATAAAGTCAAGGTCATATGAACAATGATGGACAACCATGTCAACCTTACAATCATTTCATACACCAAATAAAGTTGACTTCATTCTGGTAGTATCTAAGACCCTTTTGACCCTTATGTGGACCAATTTGAAAACAGGGCCCAAAATCAAAAATCTAAATACACGGTTAGATCCAGCATATCAAAAAAACCCTAACAATTCAATAATTGTTAAAATCACTTTGGACCTTATTGTGGACCAATTTCAAAACCGGTCCCAAGAGTAAATTAAAAAGTCTAGATATACAGTTAGATTCACCATATAAAAAAACCAGAAGAATTCATTAATTGTTAAAGAGTCTAATTTTGGACACTTCCGAACTTCTTGTGGACCAATTTGAAAACCGGTCCCAAGAGTAAATTAAAAAGTCTGTAGATATATGGTGGGATTCAGCATATCAAAGAACCTCAAGAATTCAATTATTGTTCAAATCAAAATAACTTTCATTTTAAACCCTTTGGACCTTTATTTGGACAAATTTGAAAACGAGTCCCAAAATTACGTTGATATGCCAAATTTAACTATGTAATTTCTCAGCTCTGGGACTATTATATTATGTCCAAGCTTAACTGTGTTAAATATATATATATATATATATATATATATTATTTTAATGAGAAACACTGAATTTCATAAACATGATAACAGAGTACATTTTCAATTAAAGTTTAATTGATATAACAACTTTCTTTTCCTTTTTTATATAAACAATTTCTTTTTTATTATTGTTAGATATTTAACTGGTTTTTTTTTCTGACAAAACCACTAATATGATTGTGCAACTAGATATGATATAATTAAACAACTTTGAATTTGAACTGTTACTTTTATTGTATTCCCAGGTACAAATTGAACAATATAAAACCAGGTGCTCCACAGGGCGCAGCTTTATACGACCGCAGAGATCGAACCCTGAACAGTTGCGGCAAGTATGGACACAACATTCAAGCTTGATACAGCTCTGAATTTGGATTGTGATTAAATAGTTGACACAACATAGGTTTCTGACACAGAATGAATGTGGTCTAAGAACTTAAACTTAAAAACTTGAAATTTTTAAATTAGACATTTACCTATTATGGTCCAATATCCAAAATCTAAATGCATGGTTAGATTCAGCATATCAAAGAACCCCAAGAATTCAATGTTTGATGAAATCAAATAACGTTCAAGTTTGGACCCTTTAGACCTCAATGTGGACCAATTGGATATCTGGGCCAAAATATTAAAAATCTAAATACATGGTTAGATTCACTATTTATCAAAGAACCCCATATATTCAATTTTTGTTGAAATCAAACAAAGTTTAATTTTGAACCCCGATCTGGACCAACTTGAAAACTGGGCCTATAAGCAAAAATCTAAATACATTCAATTTTGTTGAAATCAAACAAAATTTTAATTTTGGACCACGATTTGGACCAACTTGAAAACTGGGCCTATAAGCAAAAATATTAATACATGTTCGGACCAACTTGAAAACTGGGCCTATAATCAAAAATCTAGTTACATGTTTAGATTCAGCATATCAAAGAACCCCAAGGATTCAATTTTTGTTGAAATCAAACAAAGTTTAATTTTGGACCCCGATTTGGACCAACTTGAAAACTGGGCCTATAAGCAAAAATCTAAATACATTCAATTTTTGTTGAAATCAAACAAAATTTTAATTTTGGACTACGATTTGGACCAACTTGAAAACTGGGCCTATAAGCAAACATATTAATACATGTTTGGACCAACTTGAAAACTGGGCCTATAATCAAAAATCTAGTTACATGTTTAGATTCAGCATATCAAAGAACCCCAAGGATTCAATTTTTGTTGAAATCAAACAAAGTTTAATTTTGGACCCCGATTTGGACCAACTTGAAAACTGGGCCTATAAGCAAACATATTAATACATGTTTAGATTCAGCATTTATCAAAGAACCCCAAGGAGTCAATTTTTGTTGATATCAAACAAAGTTTAATTTTGGACCCCGATTTGGACCAACTTGAAAACTGGGTCCATAATCAAAAATCTAAGTACATGTTTAGATTCGGCATATCAAAAAACCCCAAGAATTAAATTTTTGATCAAATCAAACAGAGTTTAATTTTGGACCCCGATTTGGACCAACTTGAAAACTGGGCCCATAATCAAAAATCTAAGTACATGTTTAGATTCGGCATATCAAAGAACCTTAAGAATTCATTTTTTGTTAAAATCAAACTAAGTTTAATTTTGGACTATTTGGACCTTAATGTAGACCAATTTGAAAACTGTTGGGACAAAAAATTAAGAATCTACATACACGGTTAGATTCGACATATCAAAGAGCCCCAATTATTCAATTTTTGATGAAATCAAACAAAGTTTAATTTTGGACCCTTTGGGCCCCTAATTCCTAAACTGTCATGACTGTTGGGACCAAAACTCCCAAAATCAATCCCAACCTTCCTTTTATGGTCATAAACCTTGTTTTTAAATTTAATAGATTTCTATTTACTTAGGCCAAATAAAAAAGTATGTGTGGTTCCAGTTACATCTGAAAAAAAGTTAGGGTAGGTAGGTAGGGATTTTTTTTAATTTTATGGGTTTTATTTACATTGAGTCTATGGGAGTAACATTCTGACTTTAACAGTGCTTAATGAAAAAGACAATAAAATCTTAAGGGTAGGCTATTTTTGAGGCGAAAAAGTAAGGAAGGTACGGTTACTGGAGCCACACATATATTTTTATTTGGCCTTAAACTAAAGTTGTTGTGCGAAAACAAAGAAAAATGCTTATTAAGGCCCCTTTTTGGCCCCTAATTCCTAAACTGTAGGGACCAAAACTCCCAAAATCAATCCCAACCTTCCTTTTGTGTTCATTAACCCTGTGTTTAAATTTCATAGATTTCTATTTACTTATCATGCTTATACTAAAGTTATAGTGCGAAAACCAATGTGTCTACGGACGATGACGACGACGATGACGTCATACCAATATACGACCGCAAAAAATAAGATACATATGGCCCTTTGTGTTATAGTAAAAACCAAACATTGTAGCACCGCGAGCGAACAAGCACTTCTCTTTTAAATCTCACCACTTCTCCCTCTCAGTTTCAAAAAGAGAAGTCACGTTTCCCTATGATTCTGAAGTAGTGTGAGCCCGTTCTGAACCCCAATAAATCGATATTGTTCAAGAATTAAACCTATTGAAACTGGTCAAGAAATAAGGAATTCATACAGAAAGTACAGAAGTGCATAAAGTATTAGAAAAGTATTGTTTTTGGCCCCTAATTCCTAAAGTTAGAGCCATGACCCCAAAAATCAATCCCAACCTATCTGTTTTGGTATGGAACCTTATGATACATTTTCATAGAGATCCATAGACTTTTACTGAAGTTATTGTCAGAAAACCAGAAATCCTAGTTTTTTGCTCCTTTTTGGCCCCTAAACAGATGGGACAACAACAACAAAAAAATCAATCCCAACCTTCCTTTTGTGGTATGGCACCTTGTGATACAATTTCATAGAGATCCATAAAATAAAATTGAGAATTGAAACGGGGAATGTGTCAAAGATACAACAACCCGACCAAGAGCAGAGGCCACCAATGGGTCTTCAACACATCGAGAAAATCCAATCGGAGGCAGGCTTCAGCTGGCCCTTAAACAATTATATATATATACTAGTTCAGAGAAAATAAACGTCACACTAAACTTCGAAACATAAAAATCAGCCAAAATTTAAAAAAACATACATAACTAACAAAGTCCAGATGTTCCTGACTTGGGACAGACCTACATTTATACTTAAGTATTATAATTGTCTGTAAACCGAATGCTTTCCGATGATGATGACATTGCGATATCATTAAAAAAAATTGCGGTAGTATAAAAATAGGAAAAGTATGTCAGTTTTTTTATATATTCACTTATGATATCTCAGTGTTTTATTAGGTCTTTCCACTTTTCCGTGAAAAGACCTATTGGATTTCTTCTGATTATTTTTTTTTTCTTCTGCCTAATTTTTTTCCTTCGCTGTTTTTTTGTTTCGCAAGATGTCGCTTATATTTTTGGAATATGATATCGAACAGTTTATTCGCTTTTGAAACCAACTCTGCTTAACCGAACACTTTCCTAAATAAGAGTTATCTCCCCGAACACTGTTTTTCTTGTTATCTCTAAGTCTTCGCAATTGTAAAAGAAACCAATAAATTTGTTTTTCCAAATTGCTCGTTATATCCTCAGGATGTTCTGTTTTATTTTGAACGAAGCCGTATATAGATTCCATATGAGAGTTATCCCCCGTTTTATGTTTGATATAAGAATATGCATTTCTAACTGGTAAACCATAAATGATAGAGACCTAGGGTCTTTTGATTTGAGATCCTTGGTTCAAAAAAATTAAAATTAGGTCAAGGTCATATTATAAATTTTGATTTTGGCTTATTTTCACTTATTTTCAAAAGCCGTATAACTTAATTATCGACAAATTATTTTTACTAAATTGTTAGTTGCGACATGTCGTAACACGTAAATTTTAGTGGAAAGAGTACGTAGAAATTTGATGCCAGTTTTGCCCTCTTTTATATCTAATATTAGTTGTAAGGTAATACAACTCATTAACAATATATAGTAGAGGCCTAGAGTCTTTTGATTTGAGGTCCTTGGTTGATGACCCCGAAATTGAGCTCAAGGTCATAGGTAAATGTAACGTTCTAGATTTTGACCTTTGCTTTTACCTCATATGTGTACATGATCAAGACATGGGACTTTTTAAATTAGGTTGCAAGCAATGTAATCTAGAAAAAGATAATCGGAAATGACCTTTTGTAAACCGGAAGTAGCTACAGTTGGGTGCAGACCAAGCATTACATGTAAACGGGCCTAAAAAGTTAACGCGGCGTTTACTCGCGTGCACTTCATGTAAACGCCGCGTTAACTCTGCGTTAACTCCGAAATTTTAGTAGACATAAATAGTAAACGGGCGTTTACTTTCGCGTTTACCTCCGCGTTAACGCGAAAACCGCGCGTCTTCTAATTTTGTAAAGAGTAAACGGGCGTTTACTTTCGCGTTTACTTCGCGTTAACGCGAAAAAGGCGTGTCTTCTATTTTTGTAAAAAAAAAAGTAAACGCCCGTTTACTGTTCGTAGTAAACGCGCGTTAACGCAGATTGACCTCGTATCCTGGATACACTGACCAAAATATATCACATGATAAGGTACATCAAAATATCCATCTGTCCATTTTCGATCAACACATTGACGATTGCATTTAATGAAATGACACCTCTTTGATTAATTTATTGAAAATTAATCATTGCATATAAGAACAAAATGGAAATTCGTCCTGGAGCTGTAAAACCATTCGTGAGAGGATATTAAGTATAAGAAGATCTGGCAAAAACATACTGAAGTTAGAGATGAGTTGATACATGTACGATCAGATAATGTTCAAGTTTCTAGACAGGGGATAAGTGCATTTCTACGACGTTTCCGTCAGAGTGGATGTGTTACTGACTTTAAAGTAAACACTAGACAGAAAATGTTACAGGAAGTACATCTAGAATTTATTGACGAAACAATTCGTAATGATCTAGAAATATCCGCTAGATAAATGTTTATATTTCTAATAAAAAGTGTTTTTGAATGTTAAGGTTCAAAACACATATACGTAAAATATTAAGTCATTTTAGCAACATAAATAAATGTACAAATGCACACGACGATTATTTTATAAGATACACAATTAGTTAACGCAAAAAGTAAACGCGCGTTTACTTTCAAGTGCACGTAAAAATACAATTGAGAAATCTGTAGTAAACGCCCGTTTACTTTTACGTGCACGTAAAATTAAACTTGTGAAATCTGAAGTAAACGGCCGTTTACTACTGACTAAACGGACACAGAGTAAACGCGCGTTTACTCGAGTAGACATTAGAAATTTCCATTTTGACCGCGTTAACGTTAATGAAGTAAACGGGCGTTTACTAGTAAACGCGAAATTTAAAGTTAACTAACGAAATATGTGCACGCCGCGTTAACTTGCGTTTACTTTATGTAATGCTTGGTCTGCACCCAACTGTATATTTTGTACTTAATTAATGAAAAAGTATATAGAACAATAAATTTTTGGAATCAGTGTCAAGTAAACAATAAAGAATTACCGGAAGTAACATATTTTAAACTGGAAGTAAAAAATTATCTCCCTTATTTATTTATTTTTGTATAGAAGCAATATATTTTTGGAATAAGCGTTCAAAAAGCTGTCCTTTGACGCTAAAATTGACATTTAAAACCAAATTTTAATATTTTCATATAAAAAAGGTCTTAACTGGTGGAAAAACCATCAATGGTTCTCTGAACAATTGGGTTTTAATTCTTGATTATATTTGTTTCACTCTATTTCCCAGATAGTAATTATTCTTCATATAAATTTTATTGACAAGTTCCTACTACCGGTGTTTGTAAGGATGAAATTGTTTAATGTCTACAAATGATCAAATACAATGTCTCTCTGTAATATTTTCCCATCAAAAAGCACATGGTTGTCAACAAAAGTAAATACACCAATTTTAACATGTGAGCATCACATTAATGTGTTTGCAAGATTGCTATGTTTATTAATTAAATTTGGAAATATGTTTTCAATTTAAGATATAGGTCAATCATTTATATAATATTGATCATGGTTATATCATGTATGAAGTATTGCAATTTAATAAGACTGAATAATCAACTTCGTGAAAATAGGTCATGATGGTCATGTGGATCTGCATAAATATACATGAGCACACCTGTAATAATCTTTGACCATATTGACACTAGAAAGTAAATAGAAAGTTAATACTGCTATAAATGTTAAACATCAATGAAGGTATCATTCCAACTTTGCTTTTATGAATTAAGTATACTTTTACATCATTTTCTTCTGTTCAGCGACAAACTGAAAGTAGTCTGTCGCTAATTTATACTTTTTATTTTTATCAGAACATTCAGAAAGGGAGGTTTAAAAAGGGTCAGTCTGGAAACCAGAACCACACATATATCTTTATTTGGCCTTGCCAATAGTATGAAATGAACCTTACCAGGAAAACTAAACATTGACCAATGAACCATGAAAATGAGGTAAAGGTCAGACGAGTTCTGCCAGCCGGACATGTACAACTTACAATCATTCTTAATTTCTATATGCAAAATATAATATACATTTTCATGATTATAATTGTTATTAGTATCTGCGAAACGGACAGACCCATCAAAACTTCAAAAATGACAAATAAACCATGAATATAAGGTCAAGGTCAGATGAACCTTGTCAGGGTAGATGTACAACTTAAAATAATTCAAAACACCAAATAGCACAGACATATTGCTTATAGCATCTGCAAAACAGACATAACCATTTTTTGGCAATATTTTTTATTGAAAATAAAGCAAGAAAACTAAACTAAAACCCTGTAGGTTGTTTGCAAATTGTACACAAATTATAAACGCTAAATATGTTGAGAGTGCCCTAAATACTACAATCCGACCAAGACTGCTATAACACAGTTTTATAGTAGTTTCAGTTTGACTGCAAGTCAAGACATGAAAAAGGTTTTCGGGGTACAACTGTTAACTATGACAAATGGCACAGACTTTAACTATGCTTTGTCTATAGTCAGAATATTTTGTATTGAATGTTATTTTGTGGTTTCATTACAATGAGGAAGGTACCAGATATAGTTGTCAACAATGCTAGCCTCGAAACGAGAAACTTCTGTTCGCTGATGTTGTTCCCTATTGATAACCTCATTTCAATGAACAGCTTGAAATTTTTGTTCCAGGTTCACTTTCCAAAATCAGTAAGTAAAATTCTGATTGCTTAAAAAAATCAGGTGTGAAATCCTTCAGAGGTGAAACTACATACTCATGGGTGTAAGATCTCATATGAGGATAATGAAATTAGAGATATATATTTTAGCTAGATTGTCCTGGTCTTCAACGATGGGCGTATAACATGTATAATAAAAACATGGATAAAATGTAAATTTTGTACAAACCTCTCCTTTTTTATAACTTGTTTTCCTATGTCACTTATCCAAGTCCATAGGGTTATTAGTTTTAAAAAATATATTAAATACCTCTTCTATTCCATGGAACTGGATCCTCAGAACGAGATGTCAGCTTTTTCACATCCTCCTTTGCTTTTATCTGATCACTCTGAAGCAAATCTTGTGAAGTTTTCAATATTTCATAATCAGATTTTATATTTTGTACATCTAACCTCACTTCCCTCTGACCATTTTGCAGAGATTGTTTAATTGATTCAATGTCTTTTTTTGCTTGCTGTACTTCTCTTAAGATTTCATGGCTTGACTTGTCCAGTGGTTTTGTCATCAACTGATCACATTCTTGTTTCATTGCATTTCCTCCTAATCTAAAAACAGCCTGAAAAAGTACACAATTATAAAGTTGTCAAAATTGGCATCTTTCCATTTAACAATTACAAACATTTTGGGAGTAGATAACTTTTTTTTTTTATTTTGTGCAGTGTGTGTGTTTTCTTATACAGTTTATAACTATTGTCAGGCCTCGACAATAACGCTTGTCCGATTGTCCGGTACCAGAGGGAAAAAAGGTCGGACAAGTAAAAGCTGTATCAAGCTTGTCCGTCGGGACAAGTACACTTATTCTGTAGAAAATAAATGTAATGCAACTTTGATGAACAAAGTAATTATAAACAAAAAACAAGAAAACAAATATTATTTTGACATGTTTCTGAATTCTGTTTATTCAAATGAAAACCTTATTCATCAACATGTTTACTTGCAATCGATAATTTTTAACTGGTTCTTTTTCAGGTACTTTTTAACAGGTAAAAGGTATACTTTTCTCAGAAACCAGTCTTACTGATCTGAATCAATGATGGGCTTTGTAGATAAGGTACAGTTCGTCACATCGAAAGATTCAGCTCCAAGTTTAATAGACAGTTTGGCACTGTAGAAGACATGATTGATAGACAGTTTGAAAACGCAGGAGACATTTCGGGACCAAGACAAATCAGTACCTCATTTAGTTACCTTATTCTGTTCCTTATAATAAATACCATACTGGTAATTTTTTTCACAAAAGTATTTTTTTTTTATTTACCATAGATTTCACTAAATCATATTTGATCATAAGTAGAAAACAACAATACTTGCAATATGGTGACATATAGTTGTTAATTTCTGTGTCATTTGGTCTCTTGTAGAGTGTTGTCTCATTAGCAATCACAACTTTTGATGGCTCATTTAATTCTTTTTATTGATTGCATTTGAATAAACTTTTTTCAACTTAAACCAGATGCTCCGCAGGACGCAGCTTTATTCGACCGCAGAGGTTGAACCCTGAACGGTTGGGACAAGTATGGACACAACATTCAAGTTAGATTCAGCTCTAAATTTGGATTGTGATTAAATAGTTGACACAGCATAGGTTTCTGACACAGAATGAATGTGGTCTAATGAACTTAAAATTTTTGTTTTGCCTTTGTGCAATTCACTATGCTGTTGAATATTAATCCTCTCAAAAATATGTTTGAAGAAATTTTCTTCTTATTTATGAAATCGGAAATGAGAACAAGTATGGACACATGATTTAAGTTGATTCAACTACTATTCTGGACAAAGACTCCAATTGAAAATTTCTTGCTACTGCACAATATTGTGCAAGTAGATATTTCTTGCTACTACGCAATACTGTGCAATTGAAAATATTTGCTATTGCATAATACTGTGCAATTGAAGATTTCTTGCTATTGCGCAATAATGTGCAATTGAAAATTTCTTGCTATTGCACAATACTGTGCAATTGAAGATTTCTTGCTATTGCTGAATACTGTGCAATTAAAAATTTCTTGCTATTGCACAATACTTAATATAATAATTTTGGATCCTGATTTAGACCAACTTGAAAACTGGGCCCATAATCAAAAATCTAAGTACATGTTTAGATTCAGCATATCAAAGAAGCCCAAGAATTCAATTTTTGTTAAAAATCAAACTTAGTTTAATTTTGGACCCTTTGGACTTAATTGTAGACCAATTTGAAAACGGGACCAAAAATAAAGAATCTACATACACAGTTAGATTTGGCATATCAAAGAACCCCAATTATTAAATGTTTGATGAAATCAAACAAAGTTTAATTTTGGACCCCGATTTGGACCAACTTGAAAACTGGGCCAATAATCAAAAATCTAAGTACATTTTTAGATTCAGTATATCAAAGAACCCCAATGATTCAATTTTTGTTAATATCAAACTCAGTTTAATTTTGGACCCTTTGGGCCCCTTATTCCTAAACTGTTGGGATCAAAACTCCAAAAATCAATTCCAACCTTCCTTTTATGGTCATAAACCTTGTGTTTAAATTTCATAGATTTCTATTTACTTATACTAAAGTTATGCTGCGAAAACCAAGAAAAATGCTTATTTGGGCCCCTTTTGGCCCCTTATTCCCAAACTGTTGGGACTTCCACTCTCAAAATCAATCCCAACCTTCCTTTTGTGGTCATAAACATTGTGTTTAAATTTCATTGATTTCTATTTACTTAAACTAAAGTTATAGTGCGGAAACCAAGAAACATGCTTATTTGGGCCCTTTTATGGCCCCTTATTCCTAAAATGTTAGGACCAAAACTCCAAAAATCAATCCCAACCTGCCTTTTGTGGTCATAAACCTTGTGTTAAAATTTCATAGATTTCTATTCACTTTTACTAAAGCTAGAGTGCGAAAATTAAAAGTATTCGGACGACGACGACGACGACGACGCCAACGTGATACCAATATACGACCAAAATTTTTTTCAATTTTTGCGGTCGTATAAAAAAACAACAGAATTCAAATCCAATGAGTGTACAGGCCTATCAGATGGTGCCTCATGTTTAAATTCTGGTGAGACTGGAATTGATGAAAACTAGAACCTAATTCCTGTAACATGACTAAGTTTCGCAGTTGTACTTGACTCATATTTTTTAAAAGTATTTCAAAAGAAATACATCAAATTTTGTTATATTGTTTAATATAAAAAAAAAAAAGAAGATGTGGTATGATTGCCAATGAGACAACTATCCACAAAAGACCAAAATGACACAGACATTAACAACTTTAGGTCACCGTACGGCCTTCAACAATGAGCAAAGCCCATACCGCATAGTCAGCTATAAAAGGCCCCGATAAGACAATGTAAAACAATTCAAACGAGAAAACTAACGGCCTTATTTATGTAAAAAAATAAACGAAAAACAAATATGTAACACATAAACAAACGACAACCACTGAATATACAGGCTCCTGACTTGGGGCAGGCACACACATAAATAATGTGGCGGGGTTAAACATGTTAGCGGGATCCCAACCCTCCCCCTAACCTGGGAGAGTGATCGTGCCTATCTGTTATAGTTTGCAAGATATAAGGCAAAGACTTGAACATGAGTAAAAAAAACACCTCAAATGAGGGGAATAACTACTCCTATAATACATGTAATTGTCATCTATCAATTATGGAGCATTCAGGAATTAAGGTAGATATTGAACATTCCGAGCATATTTTCCCCTATCAAACTTTATCTATTATCATGTGATTATAACTTTTTGAGACATATATATATATATTATTAAACAATTAATGAATTTTATCCTTGTTTTATTTTTAACCATAGCCACCATGTTATTGACTGAGGGCAAGCACAAACTTTCATATAACTACCTTGGATCATACATCCAAATGTTGTCTGAAATTGGTTCAGAAGTTTCATAAAAAAAATCTTTGAAAATGTTAACAGCTATGATAACGGACACCAATTGATGGTAAGTGTTTTGTTCTGAGGTTTTACTTACATCACTTATATCTTTCCATGCGGTATTGAATAAAGTGCCATCTACCTTGGCATCATTAAGATGTGCCAGTGAATTTCGATAGTGTTTAATTCTTGCTAAATCTGAGGCAGGTGTTGTTTCTACAGCACCAGGTAGTTTGTCATATCCTTGTATAGGAGAAGTCAAGGTTGTCAGATTCCTCAGCAATGCTATCATCAGTGTCACATCAAAAGTGTTAGAATCTGTGATACCTGGTAACAGAACAAATAATCTTGGAGAAATTGTTGATAAATTTTTAAACTGTCTTTATTTTGTCAAAATGTAGATTACCAAGAAATCCTGTCTTCAAAAAGTTCAAAGTCAATGCTATACATGTATAATATTTTATTATTTGAGGTTATTTCGAATTACTATCTAAAGTTATTCTAAACCCTTAAGTTCTTCTACTACAAGGTATATCAATATAAAAATAAAAAAGATGTGATATGATTGCCTTAGTATGAAACAACTCTTAACCAAAGTTCAAATAACTATAGGTCACTATACGACCTCTTTAACAATTTGCAAACTCTGATTCGCATAGGAAGCTAAAAAAAGGCACCGTATAATGACTTATTTTTAAGAAATGAAACAAGAAAGAAACACATAATTTACATATGCAGGGGCCCACCAACCGTAACCTGGGGATTGCCATAGTCATATTTTGCGAAATATTTCTGACATTTGATATTTATTTTCTTCATTTTTCAATTTCATTTGGCTTTCCAAATGTTTTAATAAATGATGATTTTTATCATGCTTATGTTGGAAAACCCTTGTTCATAGAAATAATAAGCAATGCTTATTGATGAGTTTTAGCAGGTACTTATAGTTGATGCCACCGCTAATGCACATTTCATCACCAGATGTTTCACCTGACCAGTAGTCAGCATTTTAAAGTTTTCAAAAATATCTTTCATATGCTAATTTTAAAACGATAATAAAAACGTAAAAACTCATCAATTACTATAAGGTAAGAGTTTAGTCTGGTCGACATGTTTGCCAACAAGCGTGGCGTCTTCAGGACAATATTACATATGAAATCAAATATACATGATTTTTTAATAGTTTGTATTGTCTTTGCACTAGTTTTTAGCAGATACTGTTTCTAGCTTTCAGGTAGAATGGGTGTGTTTCACCAACGTGGCCTAATAGCCATCCACATAATATATTTTTAAAGATTTTAAAAGATTCATGCATGGTCCTTTTAATTGGGGTTACAAAGTCCCCCTCCCCTTTTCTCCCTCGTTTAACCGTGGTAGAGTCACACTCTTGGATGAATGATAAGAAACATGAAATTCAATGGTACCTAGTAAATAATTTCAGTGTACCTGTTTACCACTATTTAGTTAAATTTACTTACCACTGGTAGGAAACAGGAGATACTACTGTACCTGTTTAGTTAGATATACTTACCACTGGTAGGAAACAGGAGATCCCACTGTGCCTTGTCAATAACTCGTTTTCTGCTCAAGTCATTCAGCTTTTGTTTCACTTTTTTATCATTTACAGTCAAACTTAAAGATGCTGGAGGAAATTCTTTATCAAACAGGACACGAACAGCACATGGGGATATTCCAGTGAGTAACAATGACATTCGTACATAGTTTTCCTCTTCTTGTGAGAGAGTACTAGATGCCATATTGGTAAGCTCTTGAAAATGTCACAATTATAGTTACTCAAATATTGGTATCATATTGGACTGTAATCAAAAGAAGAGTTGATGTTTTGAAACTTGTTGTCGATTACATGTTTGGTCCTTTATTTTACTGCTTTTAGACCTTTTGAAATTTCAATTTGATTTGGACCTATCAGATGTATACTGCACAATTTTTGTTTCACATGTTGATAGAACGATAGCAGATTGTTATGTTGTTATCAATATCTAAAACAAATCCTTTGAATAGTTATTGAGCCCTGGAAGAAGAAAATAAGATAATCACAGTATTGTCCCTGAAATACTAAAGTGATCGAGAGTCATACCGGTCAGTCACTATATATTTTGTTAGTCATTGACTTCATTATTGAATATTCAACACATTTACAGTTATATTTGTATTCTGTTTGATGTTTCTTGACATGCAGGTTAAAACAACTTTTTACCCAATTTTATGCCATTATATTGTTGAGTTTATCTTCTGGAATAAAACATGACCGTGATATTTGTTGTAAAACATACAAAGACACTGCTGCAGAACACGGCAGTTGAATGTGAGTTTAAGTTATCCATACCAGATCTCAAAGGACAGAAGGACAGAAGGTTTATCAGCAGGAAAATTAAAGACCATACGAAAACTGATGTCTTGAAAAGTCACCGTATATGAAGCTACAGTCGTTACAGGACTTTCTTTGCAAGTATGTTAAGTTTAAAATTTCGGGTGTATCTTATATACAGTCCAAGATTAATCTTACGTCCAATGGATTTTTTGTCGTCCCTAACTTGTCTGGCATAACAACTGTTAAACGTCAGAGTAATATAGGACTATCTAATGTACAGTCACCACAAACAAATGACCGACGAAAACAAAATGGTTTTTTTTTTCATTCATAAACATGATAAAGGCATCTAAAAACACCACAGCTACCTCCGAAGCCCCAAAAAGAAATAAGTTATCTGGACCATAAAGACTGTATTCTGTAATGATAGAATGCCCTAAATGGGTGTCCAATTTTGACAAGGGGAGGACACCAGATGTTCTCGACACAGGAAAAAGAGTTTAAATAAATTGTGTAATGCACTAAGGTACATTGATAATGATAGTTACCATGGTAAACTGAAAAAAATGTTGTCCAGTACCACTACCCTTTAAACACTTTTACGGATACAGTGATTTTGGAAAGCGTCATCTCATTTCACCAGTTTTACCATCTGAAAAAAAAATGGCAATTGTATGGATTTGTCAAAATGTCTTTTCATTGCATGTCCACAGCTGGTCATAAAGTTAAAGCCAAACACATTGAGTTTTGATAATTTGTTTGACTAAATACAAGGAGAGACTATATGGAGACAATATTCGCCACCAGACAATATACCACACTAAACCAGCTCGTACAATATAAAATGACATAACCTTTCAGTTAATTCATGCTTCCTGTAGTCCTGTGGACAAATCAGAAAAACTTGATGATCAGGTTCAAACTATTAAGCCATATAATGTTTTGTTATTGAACCATCAGACCGGCTAGAAAGACGAAAATATATAACGTATTTACAACTATCAAAACCAACTATTCTTTTATATATATGTCATATGGTGGTGTACCTTAAATTTTATTTAGACAGTTGAGTAAGACGATCCTTGTGAAATGGCCAGACAAAATACAAAATTAATAGTTGAAATTTATAATGACTTTCCTAAATTGTCAACCAGATTAATGATAAAGGATTTCATAAATAAATATTATCAGTATGTGAAAGCCTCCAAGTCAGTTCTAAGGCACTTATACCATGAATCAACTGACATGGAATTTTCCATAGAAAATGAAGAGCAGTTTGCTATTCAAGAGAGTAGCAGAAATTCTGATTACTTGTGACGACCCTCACCTGCTTTTGGACTATAAATCTCTAAAGATTTTGATACCAAATTTATTGATTTTTTGTTATGAATAAATGATGTCAGTCCACGAAAGATGTGACAGTAATGAATTGTATCTTACCTCCTACACATTTCTAGGAATGTGATTGGTTAAAAGCGTCCTCGTGGAGACCGTGTATATTTGGTATTAGGTTAGTAGGGAGGCGGGGCTTATCTCATACACGGTTAGTAGAGGTGTTACGTCCCTTTAAATTCCATATAAGGTAGTAGGGAGGCGGGGCTTATTTCATACACGGTTAGTAGTGGTGTTACGTCCCCATATAAAAACAAAACGGTACTGTGAAAATAACATAAAAGTTTCAACAGACGAAGAAGTTGATGATTTAGATTGATATAAATTCATCAAACAAATTTAAACCTAACAAGTTGTTATTGTTGGTATCTGGTTTTTATTAAGATCAATGGAAGTAGTTTCTTAATGGTAACAGTATTGAAGACTTGCTCATTTTGATAGGTCTAAATTTCACACGTTAAGATAGTCGGTAAAATAAATTCGATACATAGTGTGCTAGTGACCTAATACGGTATATATGAAATTTACTGACCCCCATAAATACCGTATTAGGTCACTAGCACACTATGTAACCAATAGTATTTATCGTTAACCATATCTGTTGAAACTGCGAAAAGTTTAGTACCAAAACGTTTACCTGATTACCATGCTGTACAAGTACCAATACCTCATTCAGAAGTAATCAGGCTTCAACTTATTCCAGAAAATACATTACACACCACAGCTTTAAGGTAAACTGATAGATTTAATGTTAAATTCCAAGGTACGAGTAATCCACCCTGATGCTTGATATGTTGCATGTTTGTTCCGAAATTAGAACTGACACTTATTGTGCTTGCTTGGGTGACCACGCCATTGTTCCTATTATAAATCCTAGCATCCCTATTTCCACTGGAATGATAGCACATAATAGGGTTCTAGAACCAGCAAGGGGCCAACAGTTGTTTTTTAGGACCATGATTTTCACCTTTGTGATCTAGTACCTTCTGTGTAGTTGATGACAACTGTGACATATATTCTGAGGGACATAAATAATAGTTTCTGTAGCGGGGAGGTTTTCGTCACTACAAAAGTCAAATATTTGATCGAAGCATCCATCTTTATTATGTCTAATGTATCTTTCACAAACTTGTTTGAATCACTACAAGTTGAGACTCGAAGATGCGTAGTTATATGGAGAATATATATGTACATAAATTTGATAAAAGAATAATAATGTTTTGAAAAACTAATTGGCATTAAAAAATGATACAGCTACACATTTATAGTTTCATGAAATAAATTATTTGTTTTTTATACCTTAGTTTACGGAAGGTAATATGTTATACTGTTGTCCGTCTGTCGGTTCTTCGTCATTATGTCGGACAATAACTCAAAAACGATTTAATAAATTTTGATAAAACTTTAATGAAATGTTTTTATATATTGAAATAAGTCCCCTTTTGATTTTTTTTAAAATTGTAGGAATTTTCCAGTTTTGGGACAACAACTTAAATAATAAGTGAAACAGTTTTTATGAAAACTTGATGACTTGTTTAAATCTATTTAAATAAACTTCCTCTTTTTTAATTAATTTCTGATATGACTTTAGGAGTTATGGCTCTTTAAAATAAAAGTGACAGGTGTATGATGCGCTCATGGTTCTTTGTTTCAGTATTCTTTTTGTAAATTAAGTGCAAAATATTGCTGTTCATACAATATGAAGGATTATTTTGGCTATTTTAGAACCCTTGTTTTTTATCAATACGCTCATTATTCTTGAATTTTACCGACTGTTTATTTCTTTGATAATGCTGTGCCAGTCCCAATTGACACGATATTTCTGTGCTTGCATTTCCTATCATAAATTTCTTAATAGAGGGTTCCTGCTCACAATGAAGCTATTAAACCAAGAGTTCCAAATAGTGAAATTGAAATCGTCCCTTCGTAAATTTTACGGACGCCATCACGAGTTGTTTGACCGTTATGGCATAACCGTTTCACAAATGATATCGGATATGTTCCTTACGTCATAACTACAATGATAGGAACTAAGAAGTTCATGAATGAAGTCAGCCTCATAATAATAAAGAACCAAGTCGGCGAGTATAGGGGCACAGTTTGTTCCCATTGAAATGCCGACAGTCTGTTGAAAAACACGTCCTCCGAACGTAACAAATATGTTGTCAATCAAGAAATCAAGCATCTTGATAATATCAGTTTCAGAGAATTTTTTGTTTGAATCAGAGTGATTTTTTACAAAGTAGGATTTATCCCTCCCTAAGACAAGATACTTGTATCTACGTTGGCCATTCTTTTTTATGAAGCAAAGTAATACCAACTCTTTCAATTTATCTTTTAGTTTGGAATGTGGAATACTTGTGTACAGAGTAGAAAAGTCAAATGTTTTAATACTGTTACAAGATGAAAGAGAGTTAGATTGTATGTACTCTAAAAGATCTTTTGAATTTTTAAGTATCCACATCTGATTCACGCCACCTCTAGAATAGGCAGTTTCACAATACCTTTGAAGCCCGTCTTTGATTGCTGATAAAATAGATGTTAATAATTTAGAAAGAGGTTTTGTGGAGCACTTGGAAGACCCAGCAATATACCGTTGTTTGTAAGGACACTTATGTAGTTTAGGTATCCAATACAGAGATGGAAGATCAAGTTCTTCATCTTTGGTTGAAATTCCAAAGGAACATAGAACAGACCTATGATTATCCAGGATTTCCTCTTTGGTAAGTGTCGTGAGGGTATATGTTGAGTTTCAAAGTGAATTGTCAATACCTAATTCGTTTATCAAGCAGTTGATGTAGTGACTTTTACACACAAAAACGATGTTATTTTGGGCTTTATCTACGGGGACAACAACATATTTGTCATGGAGGTCAGATAGGTGTTTTGCAACATTTGGGTCTTTAAAGATTGACGTAGCATGGGCATTGATGGACCCATTCAGTTTCTTAATTCTGATTTGTATCAACGACCTCACTGCCTTAATCCATTCGGAAAGAGTGTCTACGTCTTCCTTCTCGCGCTTAGCCCATTGCCTGGCATAATCCTCGACTGAATCCATCAAAATTTTAAAGTTGTATTTCCAATTGATGGATTTAGGCTCACGATATTTGGGACCTTTCGATAACACATTTCGTAGAGAAGTGTTATTAACAATGTTAAGGTCACCGGTAATAACGTGGCCAGCAGGATTATATGTGAATTTGGAATTAGCACAAGTGCAATCAGGAGGTTTAGACTTGAAGTCGTCAATATCGAGATCCTGCAAAACGCGTTTGTAATTGAAAATTTTAGTTGCAATAGGTTTGGTATAGGTATAAAAAATTATTGGTACAGACTAGTCTTCGAAATAAGGAGGCATTTTCGATTGCACTAATTTATGATGAAGGATATTGCCTAGGTTGACGCCATCGAGACCTTTGTTGGCAAAGGAAAGATTAAGAAAAGATATTTTCTCTTTTTCATCTTTTCCAATACGAACTGGCTTGAAAAGTCTGTGACTTGCAATATCCGAAATTATAGCTTCAAGTTTGTATTGGTTTGAATGAGGGTTTGTAACAGTGGATTCCAAACATAAATTGAACAGAGAATGAAGTTTTGAAAGGGGTAATGAATAAAGTTTCGTGCGAATGTGATGAATACCTAACGGCGTTTGTATGAATGACAGCAAGTCATTAATAGAGACATCATGCAGAGAAAGTGATGTATAATGACGATGACCATGACTGCGTCTACGTCGAGGAGTCGAGTTGAAAATATTCATCACATTCACCGAGTTACACGAAGGACTAGATAGAATACCTATACCATCAATTTTGTCATTGCAGCCATAAGGTGTTGCAGTTCCCAATTGTCTAATCCAGTAGTCTTCTTTTTGTCTACGGAGAGTCGTTGAAAGATTAGGATTGTTAGAGCTATGGTATATCTTTTCGATAATGCGAACTGTCATATAAATGATGGAATGATCGGGCTGATTGAAATGCTGGTATAGAATGTCGTTAGCATTAAGGGTAATGAAAGAGGAAAAAGAGAAAAATATGGTGTCTATGGTCAGTCGAGGGTAGTGACGCTCCGATGTTTTTGTGCTAGTTTGAAGTTTTACAGTTCTGTAAATGATTTTTCTTGGATTTTGGAAACTTTAGCAATTAGATGTGAGTCTTTCTTAATAACAATTTTGGTGATTTTTTCAAAGAAAGATACTTTAAAGGCCTTCTGAAGTTGGAACAATAGAAAACACATTCTAAATATAGACATTGGTAGTGACTTAATTGAGTAAACAAAACTCACTATATAATAGCAGTTCAAAAATAGATCGTAAACTTTGTAAACAAAAACAAAACAAAGTCATATATCTTGGATGGAGAGTTGTCTCATTGGCACCCACACCAGATCTGCCTTTATCTATATATTGTATTATTATAGTATTTATACATTAACATTTTCCGTCCTCCGATAATGGCACTACAACAGCAAATTACAAGCTTTGTATCGACAGCTAATGTTGGCAAACTATCTGCCACACAGGAAAATGACTGTATTCTGTATTTAGTGACTCAACACCCGCAAAACCAAAATCTGCAAAACGCCCACATACATGTCTATCTAGCGATGGCGATCACAGTCTATGCATTGAAACAGAATTAAATGAAATAATAAATTCCATGAAAAACATATTGAAAAAAGAAGATGTTAAATTGATAGTCACAGAAACTGTAACAAGCTTACTTACCCAAATGAAAAAAGAGATGAAAAAAGAATTAAAAAAAGAAATGATGGTCGAAATTCAAACTAACCAAGAGAAAGTAGAACAACACTTTAAATCAGAGGTATCTAGGCTAAGTGCAAGAATTGATAGCGTAGAATTTGACAATGAAAACATTTTAGAAAAAAACGCAAGCCTTCATAAAGAAAACAGACTACTGAAAGAAGAAATTGAAAATACTGGTAGGCGAGCAACTGATGCAATGCAATTATCTAATTGGAATGAACAATATTCAAGAAAGAAAAACGTTAAAATATTTGACTTTCCAGAAAAAAGGGGGGAAAAATTGCCTCAAAATTTTCTTAATGAGATAGGTAAACTGGGCGTTAAAATTGACCCATCAGAAATTGTAGCAGCACACAGGATTCCTGGAAAACCGGGCAAACCTAGGCCAATTCTAGTAAAATTTCTCCGCATGGAATCTAAAATTGCTTTACTACGAAATAGAAAACTAATCAACGAGAAGCTGGAAGTTCGGATTTCTGATGATGTCACAAGATTAAACCAAGGACTTCTTAATCGGTTATACCTACATGAGGATGTTACCAGTGCGTGGTATTTCATAGGACACATATATGGCACTGACAATAATGGAGAACGACATCGTTTTGACATTTATGACAACATAAGGCAGAAACTCAAATCATAGAATAGTTTCGTAAATTATGTCCATTTGATATTTGATGTTCATTCACTTCAAGCTATTTAAAGTTGTAACTAGTTTTTTGTTGTTATTCCTAAAGTATTTTTGTTTTTTTTTTCCTATTGAATATTGATTTAACATAAGAGTTGAAAGTATGAATATTGTAATTGTAGCCAGAATTATCTGAATTTAATTTATTTTTTACGGAATATAAAAAGTCATTTCCGTGTTTGTCTATACTTTTACTATCCGTTTCAAAACTTCCGGTGTACAATTTTTTATCAAAACACGCAAATACACTATATAAAGATTATTGGTAGGAATTAATCGTTTTTTACTGTGATTATTAACTCAAAAACTTAAATGGCACTACACTGATATGCAAAAGTGCACCCAATATTGCGTATTCTATAAAATATAAGTAAAATCTTAATTACTCTACACGGCAACATCTAAACGTAAAAACGAACACTATTACTTTTTTATTTTCTTGGTCCGTTCAGATACTTTGATAAAACTAGTCTGATAACATGGAATTATGAACCAGTTAGAGATAAACCTTATATGTATGAATAAACATACTAGCATGCATTTTATTTGAAACAGGCTTTCTCCAAACAGAATTCTTTTTCCCTTTCCAAATAGTGAGCAAAATAACCAGTACACAAGCAGGATTACATTGTAATTAATAACAAATAGAGGTAAATCAGTTCTGACTATAAGTATATGAGTAAATGCAGTTCAAAGTATTTTTAACCTTATAATTCCCATTTGAACTAGAATATGTAGCTACAACTTCAACATGGTGAAAGGTGACAGGTCATGGGTTCATGTGTACTTTTAGATAGTTCATTATTAAAATTACGGATCATCTTCGATGTGTATGCAAAAATAACTTCTATATACAGATTCGTGAAATCTGGGTATGCTCATACTTAAAAATTGGCACTCTTCTTACAATATTTATGCAAAATAAAAAGAATATACATGTACATGTACATGTTCATGGAAATGTAGTAAATCTGTGCCG
The DNA here is from genome assembly GCF_965363235.1 of Mytilus galloprovincialis. NCBI lineage: Eukaryota > Metazoa > Mollusca > Bivalvia > Mytilida > Mytilidae > Mytilus > Mytilus galloprovincialis. Next base: position 5,697,461 of record NC_134847.1, read on the forward strand.
CTTAAAAATTCAGGCAGGAAACCTATGATTCCCGCTATCCATTTCAAACTTGAAAGTATTCTATTATAGGACAATCAATGTTATAGTACATGTACCTGTTTTTGATTCTCGATAACTCTAAAATTGGAGACTTGCATATACAGTTAAGATGGAGTCAGCAATATTTTTTTATATATATATACATGTACATGAATAGATGTATGTTCTGGTTTCAGCAAATGTATGTGGGGGCGCATGTGTGTATATGTTTATATGTGTTTTGTTTACATTGTGTGAAAACAAGTTTATCATGTTTATGTGTTGTTAAATATTCTGTGTTGTTTCTTTTTCGTTACTTACTTTTTTCTTCAGTTTTTCCATTATGATGCTTATTATTATTAATTCATCTTAGTTTGTCTATCTGCTCCTTTATACAAACGATACACAAATTTAAAACGAGCAAATTGAAGAACAAAAAATTGGAGATTAACAGAACTTTTATGATATATTTTTTATTTCTATTTTAGCACAAAAGTAATTGCTCATTCTATTTATAGCATGGTGCTTTCGACAAAAACTCTTTGGGGGGTGGGGGTAACTTTAAGTAAAAAATTGAAACATTGTGAAACAACTTTTACGTATTATAGATGCATATGTGTATATTTTGTTGATGCTGCTTTGATATATTGTGCTTGTGGATATTTATATTATTTATGCTACTCATTTTTAAACACTTTATTATATTATGTCGACTAAAACTATTGGTAGCGTAAACTGCAGGGGTTTATCAGAAACAGTAAAAAGAATTGATATATTTACAAAATATAAGGACTTATATGATATAACTATATTAGTAGACACCCATAGCACATCTGAAAAAGAAAAACAATGGCTTCATGAATGGGGATATGTGGGGAAATTTAGTTCTTATTCTAGTAAAAGTAGAGGGGTAGCTATTCTTTTCAAAAATACTTTTGAATTCAAGATCCATGAGGAAACTATAGACCTGATGGGTAATTTTATTATACTAGATATCACCATTCAGGACTACCGTATAACTTTGGCAGCTATATATGGACCGAATAATGATGACCCAGTCTTTTTTGAGAACATAAAACACAAAATATCCCACTATGGCAATTCGTCAATTGTAGTAGCGGGAGATTGGAATGTTGTTCAAGATTATGACATGGACACATAACATTATAGAAGTGAAAATAACCCCCAGTCAAAAGCCAAGATTCATAAGGTTATGCATGAACTAGATTTATTAGATATATGGCGCCAGCAGCACCCTTTTGATAATAGGTACTCATGGCGGGGTCCAAATCACAAACAAAGTAGTTTGGACTATTTTATGATTACCTCGGATATAGAAGCATTTGTAGTTTCATCAGATATAGGGATAAGTTATAGATCAGATCATTCTCCTGTATTGATTAATTTAAGGTTTTCTAGTCAGCTAAGAGAGAAGGGTACATGGAAATTTAATAACAGTCTTTTGAAGGAAACTGAATTTATTGATAAAGTAAAAGGGGATATCAAAACTGTCATAGAAGAATACGAGTCTGATCCATCTATGGATATTGAGACAGAGGATAAACAGTTTAATATAAGCTATCAGCTTTTATGGGATATGATTAAGATGAAAGTCCGTGGATCTGCAATCTCATTTTCGTCTTTCCAGAAAAAAGAAGGAAATAAAAAAGAAAAAGAATTACTATATAAGATATCATTATTAGATGAAAAACTTTTGGAGAATAACTTGCCATCAGTATACCAAGAAAGGGAAGGAATCGAACTAGAATTAAAAATATTGCGGGAAAAAAATCTAAAAGGGATAATAACAAGAGCTAAGGCAAGATGGCAAGTAGAGGGGGAGAAGGGAAGTAACTATTTTTGTAATTTGGAAAAAAAAAAACATTACACAGAAAAATTATTCCTAAACTTATTTTGGAGGACGAGACTGAGATAACAGATCCCAGTACTATTAGAAATGAACAAAAACAGTTTTATAAAAAAAATATATATACTAGTTGTAAACCATTGTTACTGAAAACTCACAGGGACACATTTCTTCAACATGATAATCCTTTTATTACAAAACCGAATGAGGAAGAGGTGGGTTCCTGTGGGGGACCTTTAACAATGCAGGAATTTTTGTCTTCTCTTAAACTTATGAAGAACTCCAAATCACCTGGTATAGATGGATTTACTGTTGAGTTTTATAAATTCTTTTGGAATGATATTAAAATACCACTGGTAAGATGTTTAAATGAGGCTTTAGAATATGGAAAGTTCTCAATCACACAAAGGCAGGGACTCATTACTTGTATACCAAAGGAGGGTAAGTCAAAATCTTATTTAAAGAACTGGCGACCTATCACACTTTTGTGTGTAGACTATAAGATTGCTACAGCAAGTTTATCAAATAGACTAAAAAAGGTGCTGGTAAATATAATTAGTCAAACACAAAAAGGATTTCTTAAAGGTAGGTATATAGGCGAATGTACTAGATTTATTTATGATCTGATGGAAAAGATGGAGGAAGACGACATTCCTGGACTTTTACTTTTAGTCGATTTTGAAAAAGCTTTCGACACGGTCGAATGGTCTTTCATACTAGAGGCTTTGCAGTTTTATGGCTTTGACCATACATTTATAAGTTGGATTAAGGCATGCTACTGTGATGCCTCTAGTGCAGTGTTAAACAACGGATATATTTCAGAATTCTTTTCATTGAAAAGAGGGGTTCGTCAAGGGGATCCTCTGTCTCCTTATCTATTTATATTAGTTTTGGAACTACTTAGTGCAGCTATTAAAAATGACCCTGATATTGCTGGGGTATCAATTAATGACTCTGAATTTTTATTGAGTCAATATGCTGATGATTCTTCCCTAGTCCTGGATGGTGACCAAAAGTCTCTAAATGAATGTCTCAATTTGTTTGATAAATTTTTAGAATATGCTGGACTTAGGTGTAATGTTGACAAAACTGAGGCCATATGGATTGGGTCAAAAAAGGGTAGTATGGAAAAACTTTTGCCAGAAAAAAATCTTGTTTGGAACCTTTCTGGGAGGTTCAAACTATTAGGTATATGGTTTGAGCTTGCTAAAAGGGATAAGACTCTATGTAATTTTACAGCCAAGATAAACAGTATCAAGTCACTTCTTAATACTTGGGCTTATAGAGAACTAACATATATTGGGAGGGTGGTTGTTATTAAATCTTTAGCACTTCCCATTTTGGTTCAAGTTCTGGCTGTCCTTCCTAACCCCCCAGATGGGGTTTTGAAGGAGATTCAAAATATATTTTTCAATTTTTTATGGAAAGGAAAACCAGATAAAGTGAAAAGAACAGTGGTTATGTCCGAACACTGTGATGGCGGTCTTAAGATGCCTAATATTTACTATTTTTGTTATAGTGTAAAAATGTCTTGGCTGTATAAATTACTAGACCCCCAAAATTATTCTCCTTGGAAAGTTTTGCTGCTTAGTTATATACAAAACTTTAGGGGGGTAAAATTTTACATTTAAGTAAGGAAGGATTGCTTTATTTAGCAAAAAAAGTCAATCCCTTTTGGCATGATATCCTGGTAAATTTTTCGAAATTGAAAAATAAGTTGAAAGTTGAAAACAATACCAATATTCTGGCCCAGTCCATATAGCTAAATCCAAACATCAAAATGGATGGCAAGATGATTTTGAAGGGGTAAATATATTGAAAATTGTATATTTTTTTATCAATGATCTGGTGTCAGATAATAATACATTATTCTCATATGAAGAATTTGAGAAAAAGTATAATATCAAGACTAATTTTGTAGAGTTTTATGGTATTTTAAGTGCTATTCCAAATAGATGGAAAAGTAGGATAGAAGGTAGTTCTAAACTTGATAATATTGAAAATAAATTAGTAGATAAAGTTAAAAAAGAACCAAAATCTTGTAAATTTTTCTATAATTTATTTCTGAAGGATAATAAAGTATTATCACTATCTTCCCGTAACACATGGGAAATAGACTTAAATATACAGATTGAAGATTGGAATGCTATTTATTCCATGCCCTTCATTATAACAAGAAATTCGTTTTTACAAAATTTTCAATTTAAGATTGTTCATATAATTTTACCATGTTATTCCTTTTTATATAAATGTAAATTAAAAGAAACTGAACTTTGTACATTTTGTTCAGAAGTTAGAGAAAATATTTTTCACATTTTTTGGGAATGTAATGTAACAAAAAACTTCTGGTTTTCCATTATAGATTTGATTAGAAATTATGACATCTTCCTGCCTTTTAGTGCAAAAGAGGTCATTTTAAGTGTGTCTGAGGATTTTGTCAACAGTAAAACAGTTAATAATATTTTGTTGTTACTTAAATACAATATATACAAATGTAGATGTAAGAGCGTATTGCCCACAAAATATGGTGGCATAGAATATTTAAAGTATTGGATCAAAATAGAAAAATACTCTGTATGTTTCTTAACCCCTACACAAAAATTAAAATTGAATCAGAAGTGGCAATTGTTAGATGCAGCATTAAATTAACAGAATCAATTGTAATATTTATATCTTATTATACCATTATGATTTAATTGACCTTACAAGTGTTATTTAACTTCTTATACTTGTGTCTAATACTGTATTATGTAATATCACATGTTTCATCTTCAAAAATAAAATAATTACAAAAAAGGTTAATGTCTGATCTATGACCGCACATACGTTTGTTAAGCCTTCCTTTCGTTTCACCGACGTATACCAATCCGCAAAGGTTGCACTCTAATCCGTAGACGACATTTATCGATTTACAATTCAGATCACCGTAACTTCTGGTAAAATATGACTTCTTGGTCAAATTGCTAGTGAATTCAGCATCTGTAATTAAAATAGCACATGTTTTGCAGCCTTTTGTCTCACATTTTGAAATGCGACAGTGTTGTTCTGTGTCATCAAACACCAAAATGTCTTTAAGGAGAACTGAACATGACTGTATATGTGTAATATTGCTATTGTCACTAGGACGATGATCTGAATGAGTCGTGTTTGAGATATTTGTCATGTCTGGTGATGACGGGACACCTGCCGTATCAGACGACACCGTGTCCATGGTGACGTCTGTTTCGAACCTTTTTATACTGGGCGACGTCCGAGCCAGATTCCTGTTTGATCTTCGTAAGTTCATGCAATTGTAGTTTTGCTACTGGGCGGATGATGTCCTCGGGGACAAAATGTCCACCAGCAGAGACATCGACCTAGTGGTAATAAAAGAGGGACGAAAGATACCAAAGGGACAGTCAAACTCATAAATCTAAAACAAACTGACAACGCCATGGCTAAAAATGAAAAAGACAAACAGAAAAACAATAGTACACACGACACAACATAGAAAACTAAAGAATAAACAACACGAACCCCACTAAAAACTAGGGGTGATCTCAGGTGCTCCGGAAGGGTAAGCAGAAATATACGAAATATTTTTAGACCCACTTTTCTTAAGATTTATCCATTTATTTCTTTAAAAATGTCCTGTACCAAGTCAGGAATATGGCCATTGTTATATTATAGTTCGTTTCTGTGTGTGTTACATTTTAACGTTGCGTCGTATGTTTTCTCTTAATTTTGAGTGTAAATTCACATTGCGATAAGACGTGTCACGGTACTTGTCTATCCCAAATTCATGTATTTGGTGTTGATGTGGGATTTTGTCTGATGCTTGGTCCGTTTCTGTGTGTGTTACATTGTAGTGTTGTGTCGTTGTTCTCCTCTTATATTTAATGCGTTTCCCTCAGTTTTAGTTTGTTACCCCGATTTTGTTTTTTGTCCATGGATTTATGAGTTTGAACAGCGGTATACTACTGTTGCCTTTATTTATACGTTGAAAATATAGAATGTTCTAACAAAATATGGTTTTGACTACATACAAAGTGTATGAATTAATATGTAAAACTAACATGCATTTGTATTTATATAAGTATGTAAAGTACCTGTTAGATATGTGTTAACAGCTCATTGATTTATCTAAAGGGTTATACTTATTAAGCTTTCAATGTTTTGGACGTAATGTTACTAATGCATTTAGTTCATGGTGTTTAGAAAGTAGATTATAGTAAGTTTGTATTCTAATGCCAATGTAGTTACAGGGTGGTCAATAAAGTAAAGACAATTATATAAGATATCTGATAGACTATATAAGATATTTGATAAACTATATAAGATATCTTATAAACTATATAAGATATCTTATAAACTATATGAGATATCTTATGAACTATATAAGATATCTTATAAATTATATAAGATATCTTATATAAAAGTTGTTTATAAGATATCTCATATACTTTATAAGATATCTTATAAACTATATAAGATATCTTATAAACTATAAAAGATATCTTTTAAACTTTAGGAGATATCTTATAAAATTTAGGAGATATCTTTTAAACTTTATGAGATATCTTTTAAACTAAATAAGATATCTCCTATAATATATAAGATATCTCCTATTATATATAAGATATCTCGTATAATATATAAGATATCTCATATAATTTCATTTTTATGAGATATCTTATATATTATATGAGATATGTTATATATTATATAAGATATCTCCTAAAAGTTATAAGATATCTTATATACTTTATAAGGTATCTTCTAAAGTTGATAAGATATTTTATAAAGTATATGAGATATCTTATAAACAATTTTTATATAAGATATCTTATATAATTTATAAGATATCTTATTTAGTTTATAAGATATCTTATATAGTTTATAAGATATCTCATATAGTTTATAAGATATCTTATATAGTTTATGAGATATCTTATAAAGAAAATTATATCAGATATCTGATAAATTATATGAGATATCTGATAAATGATATGAGATATCTTATAAACTATATATGATATCTTATAAACTATATGTCTTGTTTATGAGATATCTTGAAGTGAGAATAAATAGCAAAACGACTGGCCATATTCCCTGTTCATTATAATTAGTGTATTATCCAACTGCATTGATGCATTGTTTCCCAGGTTCTTTATTACATTATTAATAAGGAAGTAGACTAGTTAAAGTGATAGAATTATTGCACATTCATTAGTGAAATTCATGGAGAAAAAACATTAGTCAACAACTGATATCGTAGATAATACATGACGGACAAGCTGAATATAAATTTACTTGATAATTTGCAATGAAATGTGTGTAAATAAGACCTGATAATCATATTTCCTTGCAAAAGTATATCCTTTTATTAATAAAATTACGATATGTGCTTTAACACATCCCGGTATAATTATTTGTGTGAACCATTTAACAAAATACATGGTAACATGTGTAGGACAATGACCTTTTCTAGTTTATATAACTCTTAAATAATAACACACATCTAAAAAGGGCGATTGCTACTGTTTGATCCACGGGCTATAAGTGTTCGAATGAACGTTGTTCTAATAATAATTTTTTAAAGAGAGGCAAACGAATCCAGAATTACATTTAAAATCATTAGTAGAACATAAACTGAGAACGATATGGAAAAAAAAACGAACCTCACCAAAGTTGTGGTTGATCTCTGATGTTCCGGGAGGGTTAGCCGGTCCTGCTCAGCATGTGAGACCTGTTAACTTCTCAATTTTATATGCAATATTTGCTAAGCTTTTCGTTGTGTATTTTGTTTTAGACAATATGAAACAAATTTGCGAAACACAATAAAATCAGTCTAAACTTTTTATCAATCAAACAATCAATTGAAGAGAGAAAGAATAACTGCTTACTTGGCGCTCTTTCATAAACACTTATAATATTAAACTGTAATTCAGGAATATGAAAATTTTCAATTTAAATCCAGATACAAATTCCACAAGTCAGAGCTACCCTACAGTACGTCTTGTTATTAAAAGATCGATGTAAACAATGTGTTACTGTTTTGAATTATCTTTGCTTGAGTGAACATAAATGACACTTCAATAAATGAAGTATTTAACATTGGTCAGCATTGCGTGTTTGAAGATCAAATGATAGGAAACAAATAACGGATTGTTTCTATGAGGGCTGTTTAGTCACGAAAATGTAACCTTAATATTACCTTTTCCATAAACGAATCCAATCAAGCGATAATAGCTTTGTCATATAACAAACATCTTGTTATCATATATTACAAGAGAAAAATGCTTAATCACACCGATGCACGGGTTTTTCTGTGTGTTGAGTACCGTACGATATGTATAATCTTTTTTTTTTTTTTAAATTCGTCATCATGAATAGCTGTATCTCTTTTTTGTATATCATAAAAAATCTTATTCATCTCATTACAAATTTAATTTTGAAGGGTACATGGTATGACGAATTACGTATACTGAAATCATGAAACATCAAGATTACTCTGAAAGATCGACTGTCTAAGATAATAATATTTGTTTTGTTTTTTTAAATGTTCAGTGGTAAATACTTTATGCATATCAAGGCGGAGACGAAATATTCAATAACGCAAATCAAACTAAATAAAATTACTGTTCAAACTTCTGAAATGGATGCCTTCTTTGTTGAAATTTTGTGTATGTGTATAGATAACAAAGAAACCATCTGTTTTCATTCCAGTTATCACAATTCTTGAATTATAAAGTTTTTCAAAACTGCCATATTTCATTGATGTGTTTTTAATTATAAATCATACTTCTATGATATGATTATATTTTTTTTATACCTGAATTATATAGACATTAAATGACAAGCAAATTTTCTTTAAAAGAACTGCATAATCAAAAGATTTTTTTTTTTGCCGACCAGGTTAAGCGGGTGTAACTTTAACGCAGTTATTTTTTCAATGCTCCTTTATTTATTTGCTCTTTACTAAAGAGGGAGGATTCTTTGTATATGAAGGTATATATTCTTGCGTATTGTTGTGCGTTTGTTTTTTCTCCATTGGCTAGGTATAGGGGGAGGGTTGAGATCTCAAAAATCATGTCTCGTAGTTAAGGTCACTGCACACTGAGAAAATATCTACAACTTAGTGCACGGAAATAAAATAATTCAAAAACAATACATCAAAATTTTGCTAATATAAAACATGTTCTTTTACAAGAAATATCACATACATTTGTTTTATAAGCCATTCAAATATGAAATAAAAACATAAACCTTTTAATTTTCAATTTCATATGGCGTTACGAAAACACGTTAAAATTGAAATAAAAAAGATGGTGTTTTTTTGTCTTGTTATTTTGAATAAAAGGCTTAATATCAAAGCATTTCCCCAAAACAATTAAACATTGTAAACACTATTTTGAATTCCGTTATATTTTATCTATTACATTGGATCTTTTAAAACACAATCCGTCGTACAATTAATTTTAATATCCAACGTTCAGCTGATCTTACAAAATGATTACGTGTCAATCTTATATCTTTATGATCTTTCACAGCCTCGATACAAAACTTATCAAGACAGAAGAAAATAATTTAAAGACAATTGTTACCCACAAAGGTTGTTAATCATTAGCTCCGGCAATGACATTTAATTTAAACTTTGACCAATATGATGGCTGATGTAAATTTAAAAATAATTTATCTAGTTTACATACATGTACAGTTTAAAATGTTTTGATTGAGCAAGATTTAGATCAATAAGCCATGGTACTAAACATATCATATATTTAAAAGTATTTGTTATTCAATTAGTACATTTAATAAATTATTAATCGGTTAATTATATAAAAATACCAATTCATTTAGATCTCAATCGAATATATGGTAGTGGGCAATATAAAAATATTAGGTTTTGATAAAACATAGAAGTTCGTTTCGTGAAAAAAACATTAATAAAAGAGGGACGAAAGGTACCAGAGGGAGAGTCAAACTCATAAATTAATAAACTGACAATTTCATGGCTTAAAATAAAAAGACAAACAGACAAATAGTAGTACAGAAGACACAACATAGAACACTAAAGACTGAGCAACACGAACCCCACCAAAAACTTGGGGTGATCTCAGGTGATCCGGAAGGGTAGGCAGATCCTCCCCCAAATGTCGCATCCGTCGAGTTGCTTATGTTACTACAAATCTGGTAAAAAGTCTAGTTCGGTAAAATGCCCTAAATGTACTAAAAAGAAAATGGCAATGTACTATCGTATGAAGTAATCGTCTTTAGAATACTTTGTGGGAAAATGGATGACAGAACAATTAACATATTCATAAAAAGCTATGTAGAACGTCATCTAAAATATCAGGCTTATAATGTAGTCCACTGTACGCGCGTTTCAACTCCGGAACCTTACCTGGGTTTCTCTAATCAAAACATTTGAACGGCATTTCAGCCAAATTGCAAACATTTGACTTAATCTGGCTACGCCATGTTAGACCATCTTTGTCTGTGGTTAGAAACACTTGTTAGGGGACACGTTGGAAGTGTTTTATAATGTGAACTACGTTGATTTGATATAATATAGGCCTTCAGAATCGGCCATACGTATAAGCTATACAATGATCTCTGTAGTAAATTGCCAGACGACAGTAATAAAAAAAGTATACACACCGTACGTTTTTTCTAAGATAAACTTTATACAGTTTGCAATATGCGAATAGTTGCTTCAACAAATTATGCTCCATATTACGTCATAAGAGGACACATGTACAGTGCAGCTGTCAATTTTATAACAAACCTTACTGTTTCCTATACAATCGTAATTTAAATAATTTGTTTCGCCTTATTAGTTTATAGTATTAATGTGATTAATTTTTTTTTCAAAGATAATTTGAACATTCTAAAAAAAACTAATTAATACATTCATTTTCAATTCAGTTCATTTTGCGCTGACATGGTTTATAAAATATATTTTGATAAATTCTCCGTTTGGAATAAGAAACTATGATTTCTACTCCCACAGGCTAATGAATATATAACTGAAAAAATGTTTGAAACGCATTTCTTGACTTACCTATCTATGTGTGACATACACAATTTTCAATACGGCTGATTGTGAGCAGTAAGTTCTCGAAGCTGTTATTAGAGTGCTGCAGAACTTTTTAATCGATGAAAATTTTACCTATCATTTTCAAGGACATTTTTCAAACCGGTTTCAAAAAGGCAATTTTCAAGTGTACGGTATCATTTACACGGACTGACATTGTAACAAGTAAAACAAAATCAATTGTCTTGATAAGTATAACAACGTTCGGAGAGAAAAAATACAAAGACACTCAACTCGCTTTTTTAAAAAGAAATTAAAAGTTAGAGGTGACTTGACTATATTTTCATTTTCGTTTACCAATTTCGTTTATAAAATGCAATAGCAATATGGAATATGGAGATAGTTTCCACATTGTGAACATAAGTATCAGAAGTTTATATTGAATTTTAATCTCAAGTCCATAGGGAAGTACTATCACAGAATACTTACTTCATAATACAGGTTTAAAGCATATTAGGTATTCATTGATTCAGATTTTCTATACATTTTCCTAAATGCTTCAATTGTAAATGAACTGGCCTCTTGGTGTATGTTTTCCTCGTCGTTTTTCTTAAAATATCACACGCCTCGGACGTACACAATTATAAGTCTGGTATCTTTGATATCAGAGTTTTATAATTTGCTGGTGGTGCTTCCTCCTCGAGGATATCATCAGCCTATTTCCGCGTTGACAAATTGTGTAACACACTTTTTGAAGTATCCGTTTTAAAGTGACTGAGGTCCTTACTACAGACAAATTTTATAAATAAGTATCAAATTTAATTTGCATCAGTATGTAAACAGGTATGTTTATGTACCTTTAAGATGATATAGCTCATCTTGTATTCAATTATTTTAAATCTTTTGGGCTTGACGTTCCTGTTAAAGTTATAACAAGGAAAGGATTTCAGACGCAACTGACACACAACATATTTAAAATAAACAGTTTTAACATGGCCAAAGACAGAAAAGGACATGCATTAACACTTTCATATTTCAATCAATTGATGAAGTAAAAGCGATTATTCAGATGCATGTTATTTCTATATATATATGCATCAAACTTGCACAGTAATACTTCATCGAAATTTTGTTTCATCATTTGTCTTTTGTACATGAGAACTATTCAATCTGCAAAATTTACAATTGAGTAAAAACCCAACAACATGAAATACGCTAATATAATTAAAACAATAACAAGTATAGTTGACATCAAAACACTAAGTTGAACAAGTCAAATCCGATGCTTTGTTTAACGCAAAGACCTCGGTCAGTGTGTGTTAATACTCAACTTTTATAAGTTTAAATAAAACCGACACCAGTTGCAACTTAAGTTGAAAATCAAATTAATATAATGATATAAGTTTCTGTTTTTTCAGTGACTTATTTACAGGGATACTCGGGCAACTGCTTTTGGTCAAGTTATTTCTCATTAGAGCAACACAAAAGTGCGATAAAGATTTATATTGAAAAACGAATGTTTAATTAAAATGCCTTTTCTAAACCCAAATTTATTCTGTAAAATATTTTAACTTCAATGTCATTTAAACCATCAATGTTGACATAATAAGTGTGCTTCTAACTGAATTGAGAAATTGTTTCCACAATTCTATCTATATACTACACAATTAGTAATACAGTAGACAAGATGATGGTTGTAGAATATTTGCAAGGTCATAAGTAAAACAAAAAGAAAGAACAGAATGGTTATAGTCAACACAAACATACTTGATAATTTGATATATTAAGTGTGTGAAGAGTACCTGACATCTATTTTCCCATGCCGAAAAAAACGTGTTTTGGACAAAATTGCCATGTGTGTTTTTTTATATCCCGTTATGATGATTTTAACGTGGATAAACCATTCAACCATTTAGCAACATCCATAGTATCATATGTAAAGCAAATCTTCTTATTTTATTTGCAAGACGAATATACATAAGACTCAATATTGACAAAACCCTCCTCAAATAACATTTTGTTAGATGGAGCAATCAAAGCTTTTAGGTATATCATCAAAATTGAATGGTGTTTAAATGAACAGTGCACAATAAATGTATCATTCTATTGTTCAGTGACTATGTTTTTTATCAGGTTGGGCCTTTTGTGTGTTATTTTAAAGAGATACGAGCACAATATGAATAAAAGTGTGTACCCTAAGTTAAACATGTTGTTTGACTTTTCTGTGTCATATCTTAATATATGTTCATGAGATATTCGATTAGCTTTTCATTTTCGATTTGGTTTTAGACAGTATCTAAAGCATTTGCGTAACACACTTATTAATTATATCAATAATCTAAACCAACAAGTATCAATCAATCAATCAATCAATCAATCAATCAATCAATCAATATCAACAATCCCAAGTTTGATTGACTTTGAAAGAACAATTACTTACTTGAAGCTCTTTTAACTAAACTTGTTATATTAAATGTAGGTAAGGAATATGAAACTTTTCAATTTAATTCCAGATGCAAATTCAAGAAGTCGGAGCTGCACTACAGTACGTCTTATTACGAAATTATCGATGTGTACAAAGTGTTTCTTTTTAAAATAATTTTTGCTTGAACTAATATAAATAACGCTTTAAGTATTAATTTTTTTGTCAGCATAGTTTGTCGGAAGATCAAATGATATGAAAAAAAACCAAAGGGTTTCTATGTTAGATTTACCGATTGGTACACAGAACGAACGTGAATAGAATAAGGAAACTTAAAGAAGCGACATATAAGATGATAAAATGAACAAAGGTAAACAAGCTTGTTTTTAATTAATTATAATACTTGTTAAATATAAATGATATATTTTATGAATGTGTGTAGTTAAGGATGTACACCTCTGAGGAGCCAAAAATTTCTAGAATTAAACTTTTGTTCTTAACCTGGTTTTTGCGTTTAAAAGACTGTAACGAAATAATTGGTGAAGAAAAAATCATATAGTGGTGCACTTCTTTTTTTGCTACGGCCCTTTGAAAATGCCCAATTTTGATGATTTTCCCATTTTTCATCGATTTTCACCTATTTTTGGGCTATTATTGTGAAAAAATCACAGTTCCACAATTAAATTTTTTTTTATACTTTCTAGAAAGATGAAGGGGACCAATCTGAATAAATTTTACTTAAAAAAATCATAGGTAGGTGTTAATATAAGAAAGTTTTTCATATTTTGACGTTTTTTGGTGTAAAATTTACCATGCTGTCAAATTTGTATTTTTGTGATTTTTCTCAGTTTTAAGAACAAAATGCATGTTATTTCAACTTTTTTTGTTATAAATGATTGAAAAAATACATATCTAAGAACTTTGAAAAGACCAAAATGATATGGGACGTACATGATTCTTGTAAAATCATTTTTTGTATCCCTCACCCATTTTCTCAAAAATTTTGATAAATATACTGACTTATTTGGTCCTAAAATTTGAAAACTGGATTACTCAAAAACCGTTCATTGTAAATACACAATTTTTCACAGAGTTATGTTTGATTATAATATTTTCAAAATTCATTGATATTTTCCACTTGTATCACATGTTTTGGAAATAATTCAAGAACGAGATTTCAACGAGACTGAATGAGACTGAAAAGTCAGAAGAATACATCCTTAAAATCGTTGAACCGTTTATGGGTGGATTTAACATACATAAATTCATTTTAAAAATAAGCAGTGAATGAGGTTGGTAAATTTAATCTATGCCTTTTTGTGCTTTATTGTTAAATATTTGTTTATTTTTATTAAGATTGAGATTCGTGTGGTATATTTACATCCTGTCATTATATGTTATTGTTTGTTATAATTCTCTTAAACATCCCGTTATTGTGCTATTTTAAAACATGTATATAAGCTATAATCCAAAAGGTCCAAAAAGAATAGCCAAACTTTGGGAGCTACGATATAGCACGGACCACACTTGTGCCTATGTCACGACGTGTGATATAGGCACAGGTGAGGTCCGTGCTATAGCGTAGCTTAATGTTTTCTAAAGGTAAGGATTAGATCAGATGACGGACGCTGTATATATGTTATTGTTTTATACATGTTATATTTGCTTATACCATAAGTAAGATATAAGCTTTATTCTATTTTACTAATTTTAGGTCAAATTCATAAAAAAAACATTGCCAGTATGCTAATTTCGACTTTCTATGCAAATAATTCACAAAATATAGTTTAAAATTGAGAATGGAAATGGGGAATGTGTCAAAGAGACAACAACCCGTCCATATAAAAAAACAATAATAACAGCAGAAGGTCACCAACAGGTCTTCAATGCAGCGAGAAATTCCCGCACCCGGAGGCGTCCTTCAGCTGGCCCCTAAACAAATATATACTAGTTCAGTGATAATGAACGCCATACTAATTTCCAAATTGTACACAAGAAACTAAAATTAAAAAATACAAGACTACCAAAGACCAGAGGCTCCCGACTTGGGACAGGCGCAAAAATGCGGCGGGGTTAAACATGTTTATGAGATCTCAACCCTCCCCCTTTACCTCGAGTCAATGTAGAAAAGTAAATGCATAACAATACGCACATTTAAAATTCAATTCAAGAGAAGTCGGAGTTTGATGTCAGAAGATGTAACCAAAGAAAATAAACAAAATGACAATAATACATAAATAACAACAGACTACTAGTAGTTTACTGACATGCCAGCTCCAGACTTCAGTTAAACTGATTGAAAGATTATGATTTCATCATATGAATATCAGGCACAATCCTTCCCGTTAGGGGTTTAGTATCATACCATCATAACATATATGAGAAGAACATAACCCGTGCCTTTTTTTAGTGATATTTAAAATTTTAATCCTAAACACAAAACTCAACACTGTAAATTAAACAATGAAAATGAGGTTATGGTCACATGAAATTTGCAAGACTGACATGTACCCTTTACAATCATTCCATACACCACATGTAGTTGAGCTTTTAGTTATAGTGTGTGAGAAACAGGCATATTCAAGAAGCTTTTACCTTGATAAAAAAATCCATGAAACGAGGTCGATGTCAGATGAACTCTGTCTGACAGGCATGTACAGTAGTAAGTCAGAAATTCATGACAAAAAACTTGTTTTATCATGCAGTCGCTCAATCATGGAAACATATCAAGTACATATGACATGATACATAAACCTCGTTCCTGAATGTATCTGTATCAAGGCCTTTTGTAATTCTGTAATACAAAGCTTCATACAAATAGTTTTAACCACCGCCGCTGCTGCAAGTTTGAGATCCATGTCTCGTATACTGCAACTCAATTGTACGCGAGACAAAAATCAACATGTCAGGGGCAATAATCAAATCATGGGGACATTTTCGATGTATACGTATTGATCATTTCTAACCTATCAGTTTGCTTTTATTGCTATAGTTAGGAAGATTTTAAGAAAACTGTAGTTTCATATTCTTACTTTTTAGACATGGATGCTTTGTCGGTGGTTGATGAACCAGGACAAAAATCATTAACTTAATAATCGACATCCAACAGATGAAGCAGACACACTTTGACTTCAATCCATTAAGCTGTTTAAGTCATGATTTTTAAAGAATTTTTTATCGACTGTATATGACGGACGGACGGAGGACGCATAGATATTGTAAACAAGAGAGCACACGCTGAAATGTTTCGCCTTCTCTACTTATCATTGTTAGTATGCTAATAGTCCTAAATATAAAGCTTTGTTAAAACTGTCACATAAAATTAACATTAACCATGAAAACTAAACATCGACTAATGAACCATGAAAATAAAGTCAAGGTCAGATGAACCATGCAGACACTTCAATGCAACAAATATAGTTAACCTATCGCTTATAGAAAAATTAGACCAAAACACAAAAACTTAAAACTGAGTAATGAACCATGAAAATGAGGTCACGGTCAAATAAAAACTGCGCGACTGACATATAGTCATTGTTTTTGTCCATGGATTTATGAATTTGAACAGCGGTATACTACTTCTGCCTTTATATAGAGCATAAAATATTTCCACACACCAAATATAATTGACCTATTGCATATAATACTAAAAAAGAAAGGCCAAACTCAAAATCTTTGACCACTGAACCATGAAAATGAGGTCAAGGTCAGATGACACCTGCAAGCTAGACATGTACAATTTACAATCATTCCATACACCAAGTATAGTAAACATATTGCATACAGTATAAGAAAAACAGACCAAAACGCAAATACTTAACTATAACCACTGAACAATGCAAATGAGGAAAAGGTCAGATGATACCTGCTAGTAGGACATATACACCTTACAGTCCTTCCGTACACCGAATATACTGGACCTTTTGCTTATAGTCTCCGAGATATGGACATGACCACCAAAACATAACCCGAAAACTGTCGGACCGGCATGAGAACCTTACAAGGTACGAACAAACCAAATATAGTTAAGCTATTACTTATAATAAGGGAAAATTTAACATTACAAAAAATCTTAACTTAAATTTTTAAGTAGTCACTGAACCATGAAACCATTGGACATGTGACTGGCGTAAACTTCGTCACATAAGGCATTCACATCCAAATTATGAAGCATCCAGGTTATCCACCTTCTAAAATATAGAGCTTTTAAGAAGTTAGCTCACGCTGCTGCCGCTGCCGCTGCATCACTATCCCTATGTCATGCTTTCTGCGACAAATGTCGCAGGCTCGACAAAAATTGCATAAACATCAAATAAAGTTCACATATTGTGTATAGTAATTGAATAACAAAGCAAAACACAAAAACTTAACATTGATCAGTGAACCATGAAAATGACATCAAGGTCACATTATACATGCCAGATATACAGTTGCACCTTACAATTATTCCACACAAACCATATATAGCTGATGTATTGATAATAGTATTTGTATGAGAGCAGTGGTGTAGTGGTTAGTGCATCGGACGACTAACACAAAGGTTTCTGGTTCAATTCCCGTCTGGGATGAAAATTTCAGGGACTGAATTTTCCGCTCTCCCTTGACACCATTGCGAGTATGGTCTTGAAAAATGATGATAGTCCGTCGGAAGGGGACGATAAATAGTTGACTCGTGTTAAAAGAGAGCATTATCTCTTGCACGTTAAAGACACCCTTGTAGATTTCCGAAAAGAGGAGGCTAATGCCGCTACAAGGCAGCACTCGCACCCGTGAAGTGGAAAAGGAATAATGTTAGTTGCAAAACTTGTTTCCCAATCCACTATAAATAAATAAACATGTTTAATAGTATTTGGAAATAGACAAAAAACCCAAAAACTTAACATTGACCAATAAACCATGAAAATGAGATCAAGGTCAGATGAAACCTACCAAACTGACATGGACCCATTACAATCATTCTATACACCAGATATAGTTGACCTTTTGTGTATAGTATTTGGGAAGCGGACCTAATCACGTAATACTAACCTTGATTACTGATCCATAAAATGAGGTCGATGTTAGGGCAATCCTCTCTGACGGACATTCACAAGAACAAAATCTCAATTATTTTTTCAAGCAGTCACTGAACCATAAAGTAGGATCAAGGACAATGGACATATGACTGACGGAAACTTCTTACAGACGGTTTTTGCATACAAGATATGAAGCATACAGGTCTTTGACTACCTGAAATATTAAGCTTTATACAAAAAGTTAGCTGCGGAACCATAGCTAACAAATAGTTCTACGCCACCGCTATAGATGAGGGTTTGGATGGGGTTAAATGATTAAAGAATAATGCCCTTAAAATATGAAGATTAGAGAATTACGGGTAACAAAAATGAAGATTAGATAAATGCGTGGTCTAATTTTTTAAAGATTAGAATAAAAAAGGGGTTTATTTTTTCAAGATTAGAAAAAAGGGGTGAAAATAAAATGTTTACAGAATAACAGACCCGCCCCCCTCCCCCCCCCCCCATGCAGACCCTCATAAATGGTCAGGCAATAGTAAAAAAATTCATAAGGACCTAAAAGATAGGTTTCCACAGCTTATAAAAAGTTTACAACACCGCTGCCGGATAGTCATACCCATGTCTGGCATACTGTGACTTTTGTTGTAGGCCAGACAATAATTTTGTAGTTATATTCAAATATTTTAGTTTTCTGCGCTCTATACTACTTCATGACTCATGAACAAGATCAAATTCAACCTTTCAATAAACATAACTTTGTTCAATAAAACGCTCGACATTAGTTTTTTTGTTTGATAGACATTTCGGTATTCTAATGGGAACATCAATGTCTTTGTTTGTACTCATAGGATACAAAAAGGACACAGAATCTTCTCAAAGACAAAAAAACATGTTGCTTAGATCTAGTAGTTCATATTCAGATATGATATATTGAAAATAGTTTGTCCCTCAGCAATCCATATACTTCAGTGGGTGTTTGCATATCATATATCCTAGTGAATTTAAGATAAGAAATCATACTAGCTTAAATTGTATTTTGATTTTGAGATGTACTTTGTAGAATATTGCACGAATATTGTTGAAGAAATACATGTATTGAAAATATAATGATCCTAACATATATGTCTACGGTACAGAATTTCAATGCAGTAATTAAACTAGAAAGTAAAATTATTGAGTTCATTCTTTCAAATGTTTCACAAACGAAATCATGCGATGACCAAAGTAGTCCAAGCAACAACCGCATACTCTTTCCCAGGTTCAAGCCCCATTTTATACATTTGAAAATGCCTGTACCAAGTTAGCAATATGACAGTTGTTGATCAGTCGTTTGATGTGTTTTATCATTTGATTTTACCATTTGATAAGGGACTTTCCGTTTTGAATTTTCCTCCAGGTTAAGTGTTGGTTTTTTTAATTTTATTTTTTTTTAATTTTTTCTCCATTTAGATCACCAAAAAGAGATTTATTATCAATATTGATCAACCATGATCAACAATTGTCGTATGTGAAGGAGAACATGCTTCTCTTCATGCGAACTTAAAAAAATACCAGTAGTTTTTGGTCGTGTTCGTGTTAATCAGTGTTTAGATTTCAATATAGTGTTTAGTAGACTGTTATCCTTTCTTGGTGGGTATTTTTCCGCTATTTATCATGCTGTTGTTGGCTTCTCCTGGATTTTCGAGTTTGGACTGTCTCTTTGGTATCTTCAGTCACTTATTATAACATGAATGAAGGACATATTTTTGAAACATATTGTCAACACACAAGCTAGCATATTGATTACATTTAAACTAATAAATACAATTGATACACAGTTAATAGAAGGTTAAACTATCTAAATCACATAGATAATTGTTTTGTGACTTCATCTTAAACAAAGATTTCATTGATTTTACAGTTGACCGCATTAACAGTTATTTTTTTCTCTCATTTATTTAACACAATGACCATATATATATATATATGAATTTATTTTTATTGTTGATATTGACAGTAATTAGAAATCAATATGACAAAATTGCTTTTGTAAAGCTATGACAATGACACTAAGAAAAGATATGACAATGACACTGAAAAAAGATATGATCCTAATAGATAGGCTTATTTAAGCCAATTGCCGTCCGCTAAAAAAATATATTTGGTTTAGAAAAGATTGAAAGGTTTTGACATCCTCATATGCTAAGCATGTTGGAAAACAGAAAAAGACTGAGACTTAAGACTGTATGACGTAATAAAATTTAAAGCTGCTATGTTATCATAATACTAGCCATGTTTAAAACCAAATCTACAATTGATTGTAAATGCGTATTTTTATTTTTGTTAATCCGTTGCAATATTGGTATAGACGGAAAGGAAAAAGTAATCTTTTCAATTTATTGTAATACTAGCACAGCTAAATAGATTTATTTTTTATGATGGTCTATAAAGTATAATATTGGAGGTATCTCCCTAAATGTGAGTTTTATAATACATTCTATAGAATTTATATCTTAATAGGTAAGGGTTCATATAAATAACCAGATATGAATTTCAACTTAATCTTATATACAAAACGTATCAACAAATTGAATTTCATATGTAGGCTTTGAACCCATGAATTACATCTCGCATAGACTGGTATCAAGTGCGTACAATTTTCTATCATTTGCACGTCCTTTCTTATTTATAAGTGTATAAAAACATGAAAAAGATGTTGTGGGTGATTTATATTTTTTTTGAATTCAAATTATGGATTTATATTGCAATATTTGCAAACAAGTTATAATTAGTATTATCTAATAAAATTATAAGGATATACCTTATGAAATATGTATGTGTTAAGGTAGATAGATGGTATACCGCCATCTTGGATTGTACAATCACAGTACAAAATCGGTCTAGCTATTTGCCTAAATCTGCAAATTTGGAGACAGATTTGCAATTCAATTGTTAGAATTTGTTTTTCTATTTAAAGAAAACTGGTTAATTAATTGTATTATTCAAAATATTTTAACAAATATCATTTTCTTTGGTTTTAAAATCATTTTTTTCAAATAAGCAATTTAAGGGGAGATAACTCTTTTAGTACAAAATTTATACTGGGCTAATAGGGAATTTTTTTATAATTACTTGTAGCAAGAAAACAAGTTCGGTGATACTATGTTTTCTTTTTATTTTCTTAAAACCTATTATGAAACCTTTCTTCTCACAATTTATTTCAAAATTCTATCTCATAGAATATTTTTTATGCACACTAATGTGGTTTTTTTCATGAACAAACTAACCACATTTTGACAATTTTCAACGACTCATAGCGTGAAAAATAGCACGGTGACCCATACTTTTTATTAAATTTTTGAAAAGAGCATAGTAAAATCTTCATTTTGGCAAATTTAAAAAAAATTCTGTCTCAAAAAAATATATACTGGTGATCTACCTTAAACTCTTTTCATTGGTTTAAATTTTTCTAGTTTTATGAAGCAACAGATAACTTTGTAATGAAATCAACATAAAAAACGTGTAATAAAACTGTACAATCGGGATTGCAACCATTAGATAGGCGTTGTGTTGCTCTTATAAGAATCAACGCAGTGGATGTGTCCATTTGTCTAATAAATATCTAGCATAAGGTATACCATTCAAATCATTAATTGTTAATTAAAAATGCAATAATTGTTTATGTTTAAATACACTATTAATTATACAAAATTCAAAATAGAGGTATTCACATGTAAAAAGTCGTTCTAAAACTAATTTATCATTAAAAGTCATAATTTTATATTTTATTTCACTGACCTCTTAGTCTATAACTTAATCATCTAAATGTATGTCGACCATCAAACTCACAACGTTTAAGTGAACAAATATGCAAATGCTTAATTTGACAGAATGTTATGAAATGCCTTGACTGCCTTATGTTGATGATCAGCATTATATGCCGTTGTCACACCATTATATGCCTTGGTCACATCATTATTTGCAGTGCTCATAACATTATATGTAGTGGTCACACCATTATATGCAGTGGTCACACTATTACATGCAGTGCTCACAGCATTATATGTAGTGGCCACACCATCATATGCAGTGCTCACAACATTTATGTAGTGGTCACTACATTTTATGTAGTGGTCACTACATTTTATGTAGTGGTCACACCATTATATGCAGTGCTCACAGCATTATATGTAGTGATCACACCATTATATGCAGTGGTCACACCATTATATTGCATTTCTAGAAAAAAATGATTTTGAAATAAGTGATATTGAAACCATGTGGTTTGAAGTTAAACCCAGCTATAAGAAATCTTTTTTATTGTGCTTTGTTTATAGGCCACCCAAGTCACTAATTGGTTGGATAGATAAGTTTGAGGATGAGATCAAGATTGCAATGAAATATAATTCAGATATAATACTTATGGGAGATTTTAACATTAACTGTTTACAACCCCTTAAAATACCACAAAGATTGTTAACTGCTCTAGAAACTTATAACTTTCAACAGGTAATTAAGGAACCAACTAGAGTAACAAATGAATCAAAACCTTTGATTGACCATATATATGTCACCAGTTTAAGCATAGTTAAAGAGGCTCATGTTTCTAAATATTACATTAGTGATCACTACCCAATATGTATGACAAGACAAGAGAAATTGTATGATAAAAAACATTCTCATTCAACAATCACTTATAGAAATTTTAAGAATTTTAATGAACAAAATTATTTAAAAGATTTAAAAAGTGCACCTTTTCAACATATTGAATTTGAGAATGACCCATCTGTTCGTATTGAAATGTGGTACAATATTTTTAATAACATTTTAAATAAACATGCCCCTATTGTGAAAAAGAGGGTAAAAAAAGACAGACAGCCTGAATGGTACAATAAGGAAATCTCATATGCAAGAAAAATGAGAGATAAATATCATTCACTGGGAATGTGGGCTGAATATAGATTCTGGAGAAACAGAACAAAATATATCATTGATATATCTAAACAGAAATATTATAATGATATGATAAAAGACTCAAAAGATTCTAAAACACTATGGAAATGTCTTCATAGCTTAAATCCATCTAATTCATCAAAACCATATGAACTTATTACAAGTGGAGACCATAAAACAACGGATCATAAAGAAATTGCTAATACGTTCAATAATTATTTCACCTCATGTGTTGAAAAATTAAGGCATAGTAGGGCACCAAGCAACTCAAATTTTAATACTCTGACAAACTATGTACAAATGAAATTCTTGAAAAAAGGCATAATAAATTCATTATTCCACCAGTAAAAGATTCAGAACTATTTGCTGAAATAACTAAACTAGATGTTAAGACATCTTGTGGTTCTGACAATGTAGGTCCAAAGATTTTAAAACTGAGTGCTCCTTTCATAGCATCTTCCTCAACATACATTTTTAATCGAATGATTGATACTGGTATTTATCCATCTGTTTTAAAAAATGCCAAAGTAGCTCCAATTTTCAAATCAGGTGAAAAAAATGTAGCTAGAAATTATAGACCAATATCTGTTTTGCCAACATTATCAAAATTAATAGAGAGACATGTATCTAAACATCTGTATAAATATTTGACAAAGTTTGATAATTTACACCCTTCTCAGTCTGGTTTTAGACCCAACCATTCATGTCAAACTGCCCTCATTAATATTATTGATAAATGGCTACATGAAATGAATAATGGAAATATCAATTTGGCAGTCCTCTTGGATTTTAAGAAAGCTTTTGATGTTGTTGATCATGAAATTCTATGTAAAAAACTTCTAATTTATGGCTTCCATGAAGATACTGTTGATTTTTTTAAATCATATTTGAGTGAAAAAACACAGCAAGTACATATAAATAATCAGTTTTCTGAAAAAAAAATTTATAAATTTTGGTGTTCCACAGGGCTCAATACTTGGTCCAATTTTGTTTGTTTTGTTTATAAATGATCTTCCATTACACATCAAAAACTGCCATACAGACCTGTATGCTGATGACACAACTATGCATACATCAGGAAAGACTATTCCTGATATGCAATTAAAAGTACAAGATGATCTCCAATGTGTTGAAAAATGGTGTCATGAAAATAGCATGTTCATAAATTCGGAAAAGACGAGATGTATGGTTATAGGTACAAGACAAAGGCTGCGTTTTAATCAAGCAGAACCAGTACTAACTATTGAAAATAATATTCTTAACAAATCGTCAATTGAAAAACTTTTAGGTGTTATAATTGACTCTAATCTGTCCTGGACAGGCCATATTGATTACTTATGTTCATCAATTTCATCTAGACTTTTTTTACTCTCTAAAATCAAGAAATTTCTAAATATTGATCTAAGAAAATTATTTTATAATGGTTATATTCTCCCACTGATAGATTATTGTTGTATTATTTGGAGTGGTTGTGCTAAAAATGAGCTAGTCAGAATAATAAAATTGCAGAAAAGGGCTGCAAGAATTATTTTAGATGCTGATCCACTTTCATCATCAGCTCCACTGTTTAAACAGCTTGGATGGATGACAGTAGTGAACAGAATCTCATACCACAAATCAGTTTTGATGCAGAAATGCCTTAAAAATTAAGCCCCTGTATATCTCACCGAAAAATTTAAAGAAATGCCAGAAATAAAGCAATATTGTTTGAGAAATGCCTCTTGCAAAAATTTACAAATTCCAAAAGCCAAAACAGAGCTTTATAAAAAATCTTTTATATATTCAGGATCTATTTTATGGAATAATTTACCAATATCCCTGAAAAAATCAACATCAAGTACAAGCTCATTCAAAAAAGATTTATTAAAAAATTACTGGTTGGAACATTAAGAAGCTGTGTTTTTTATATGCATAATTATTTTCACACACTTACTCAAACTTGTTATTGTTGATGTTATTACTATAAATATATGTCATATGTGAATTTGTAATTTTTACCTGTTGTAAAAATTGTATACTTCATGACAATTTTTTATTTCATTATTCATGTATGTGTGTCTGTTTGATATTTTGTAATTGTTTGTTATATTTCATTGTATTTCATGAGGGCCTCAGGGAAGATTAGCTTTATAGCTAACTGTGTATCCCTCTTTAAATAAAGAATTATTATTATTATTATATGGTGGTCACACCATTATATGCAGTGGTCACATCATTATATGCAGTGCTTACAGCATTATATGTAGTGGTCACAACATTATATGCAATGCTCACAACATTTTATGCAGTGGTCACAATATTACACTTTTTATAAAGTTGATGATCAAGAATGGCAATGATGCTGATTGGTGTATCTGATGGTGGTGGTTCAGATTCGGTAAACTTCGGATTCTTTTTAGCGGAAATTGACGAATCCAGTCATCAATGGTTATGCAAAGAAAACAAATTGAAACAGTTGTTAAAGTCATGTTATCATTAAGGCAATATACAATATTTAAAACTCTGATTGAAATAAGAAAATTAAGAATTGTGATAAAAAAAAAATGATATTATTAAACAAGTTGACCTTAAATTCCTAAATCATTTTCTACACCTAAAGAAATCTACCCCAAGCATGACTGTGTACAGTGAAACTGGCCGATATTCATTGGAAATAAGCATAAAATGTGGAATGATATCGAATTGGTGCAGGCTGCTTATAGATGAAAAAGGGTTATCATCAATTTTGTATAAATTTGTTTATTTCCGATTTCACACAAACGGTGATGATACTTTATGGATAAAGAATATTAAAAATATATTTTGACAAGGCTGGATTTTTAAACTTGTTTCATGTGCAAAAAAAGACCTCGAGAAATGGTTACCAAAAAATATCAAACTGAGATTGATTGACCAGTTTACACATTTGGAATTCAGCTATTCAGAATACTTCAAAATGCACATTTTCTAGGCTCTTTAATACCGCAGCCCCACTAGGCCACGATCGCACTACGATCTGTGAAAAAATGCAAATTTTGATGATCGTAGTACGATTGTGTAGATCGCAGTAAAGTCGGTTCACGGTCGTGGTGAGGTCTTCAATGAGCCTGGCCAAGTTTAAACATGTTCAAAACAGTCGTGGTGCGGAAGTAGTATAAGCGCACTGAGAGCGCACTTATGTGCTAGTAAGATCGCAAAGGTCGCTGTACCATCGTAGCGAGGGCGTAACGAAAACGTGATTCTATTCGGAGAGACTGCGCTACGACCTCACAGCGATTTCATTACGACCTCACTACGACCATCACGTTCTCTTCGCGACCCAACTACGCTTCCACTACGACTATACCACGTTAACACATCGCTGTTCATGACTATAGTACGATTCTAGCACGGCCTTTCCGTCCTCAACACGCTCTTCATACGACCTGACTACGTTCAAACTACGACCAACGTTCTCATTGTCA
Source organism: Mytilus galloprovincialis (assembly GCF_965363235.1). NCBI lineage: Eukaryota > Metazoa > Mollusca > Bivalvia > Mytilida > Mytilidae > Mytilus > Mytilus galloprovincialis. The sequence goes on from NC_134847.1 coordinate 5,724,177, forward strand.
TTTTCACATAAAATATAATAAATCTCTTCAGGTTTTGTTTGTCTGTATTTAATTAGGATTTCTTGTCCATTTTCTTTAACGGCTCAACCATGCTTCTCGTTTTATATTAATTAGACCGTTGGTTTTCCCGTTTGAATGGTTTTACATTAGTTATTTTTGAGCCCTTTATAGCTTGCTGTTCGGTGTAGGTGTTATACCACCAAATCTTGGTACGTCACATCCGGTTTTTTAAGAAAGTAGGTCTAAAAAATATTCCCTTGAATTTGACAGTTGAAGAAAATTAGTCCTGCATTTCAATGCACTTAAATTTTTCTGAGTCATAAGAAACTTACAAAACCTTTGAATAGACTTATTAAGAAGGGATATAATTACGATACATTCGTCAAGTCATTAAAGATTGCATATTTTGGCGTTAATATTGAGTCACTGATAAGGTCTTTGCGTCGGAACTAAACACATTTATTCTGAAAACAGTTGTTAGCATGACACGTGTTATGTTCTTCTCATATATGTTATGATGGTATGATACTAAACCCCTAATAGAAAGGGTTGTGCCTGATGTTCATATGATGAAATCATAATCTTTCAGTCAGTTTAATTGAAGTCTGGAGCTGGCATGTCAGTTAACTGCTAGTAGTCTGTTGTTATTTATGTATTATTGTCATTTTGTTTATTTTCTTTGGTTACATCTTCTGACATCAGACTCGGACTTCTCTTGAACTGAATTTTAACGTGCGTCTTGTTATGAGTTTATTTTTCTACATTGGTTCGAGGTATAGGGAGAGGGTTGAGATCTCACAAACATGTTTAACCCCGCCGCATTTTTGCGCCTGTCCCAAGTCAGGAGCCTCTAGCCTTTGTTAGTCTTGTATTATTTTTATTTTAGTTTCTTGTGTACAATTTGGAAATTAGTGTGGCGTTCATTATCACTGAACTAGTATATATTTGTTTAGGGGCCAGCTGAAGGACGCCTCCGGGTGCGTGAATTTCTCGCTACATTGAAGACCTGTTGGTGACCTTCTGCTGTTGTTTTTTATTTGGTCGGGTTGTTGTCTCTTTGACACATTCCCCATTTCCATTCTCAATTTTATGATGTGCTGTCCATTATTCTCTATTAAATTTTCAATATTTCAATATACAATCAAACTGTTTGTACGGCAGATAAAGATAACATATTTTACTAAATTTTTTCAAAGATACACAGATTTGCTAGGTAAATTAGCACATCTTAGATTTTTACAGTAATATTGTACTAAAAGCTCGAAAATCACTATTTGATACATGTTAAATCATCGAACCTTTAAGCAAACTTATTAGTAAAGGTTATCTTATAAAACAATTTAAAAGATCTTTGAATATTGTTAACATTGGCACTAACATCAATTCTGTCATAAAAAAATAAAACGAAACAATTCATAACTCAATGTGTATTCCTTTCGAATAGCTTTTGGGAAACAACACATCTACGTTACTTTTGTAATTAGAGACTGCTTTATCTTTAAAGCATGTGACAGATCTATAACAAAAATGAATCCGAAAGATCCTTAGTCATTTCAAGTTAAGTTGACCTTTTGACACAATTTGTTATGTATTTCTATAATCAAATATTATTTCTTTTGTGCTACATCTTGTCTCATTCTCTTTAATATGTACCACCGTTGATAAGTACTAAGTATGACGTTACCTTTTTACTTCAATACTCGTAAATTTATTACTTTTGTTAGAAATGTTTCCTTCAATACTTCTAAGAACAAGTTTTGTTATTATATCTAAATTTACATGTGAACGTTGTTTTATTTAACGCCATTTTATTTCAGGTCATAGTTGTCTCATTGACACTCTTCCTACATCTTTTTTATTACTTTCTGTAACGTCTATACTATATAGGCTCCTACATTTTCATATTGTATTTATAGTGTCATTGATCAAAATAATTCGTTCAGAGTATGTTACCTTGTTTTTGGTTAAATGTCTTTTTGATCCAGTTAAGCCATTTCCAATAATATTTTTAAGTAAGTCTTTTTCAGGTCGAATTGTTATACTACTGTCTTGATTGGAAGTGAGGTTAGCACCTGTTAAAACTTTTAAACTCGTTGCATTTTTATATACCTGTCCTAAGTTAAGAGTTTGTTGTTGTGTCTCGCGTTTCTCGGTTTTTATATAGTTCATTGTTTTTCCTGTTTAAAATATTTTAATCAAATAATTTTGGAGCCCTTTATAGTTTACTGTTCGATGTATGCCAATGCTCCGGGTTGAAGACTGTACTTTTAATCTTTAAATTTGAACTTTTATACGTTGTAACGTGGTTGTGGAGTTGTATCATTGCACTCATTCCACATCTTCTTATTTATATTGGTATATTTTCTTTCTCAAAAAAATATGGTCTTAATCTTCTCTTAATAGAGATTATTAGTTCAAGAAATGCGCATCAGGTGCAGCAAATTGGATCTCTTAATTTTATTATCTACTTCGCAAACTTTAACTTATATTTCACAGTTTAACCACCAATTACCATGGCTGAGCAGAATAAACACAAAAGTTGTAAAAAGTATATATTTGTAAAACAACTGCGTTTAGGAGTTAACCTTAAAATGAACTAATCAGAAAAGAAAAGAAATTGTTTGCACCAAATCCGACACTGTCGCACACAGCCAGTCCAAGTCACGCCTTTACGACTTCGAAACAAAACAATACAACTTTGGACTGGATAGTGGTATTTTATTTTGGAAAATAAGTATGAATTTTTGTACATCTTTCCTGCAATTTGTGCATTAAGCATTTTATAGTTTTGATTTACATTTGTTCTAATGTGCTTTGTTTATCTGCTTTTTATGCTTCTTTGTAACATTTTTGGTTGTTTTTATAATGAATTACATCATAACACAATGCTGACTACTGTACCTTTTTTTTGGACATTTTTATCTTTTATATAAAAAAAGAAGATGTGTTATGATTGCCAATGAGATAACTCTCCACAGAATGACACAGAAGTTAACAACTGTAGGTCACCGCGTGGCCTTTGACAAGGAGCAAAACCTATACCGCATAATCAGCTATAATATGTCCCGAAATGACAATGTAAAACAATACTAACGGCCATGTACAAACTATGATCTGCCTGTTTTGTTCACACATCGTTGTACCTATACTGGATTTTATTAAACGCCTTTCATACAAGTGAGAGGTTTAGCTACTTATAAAACCAGGTTTGATCCACCAATTTCTACATAAGAAAATGCCTGTGCCAAGTCAGCAATATGATAGTTGGTGTCTTTCAGCTTTTGTTTTTGCCATTGTCTGAGAACTTTTTGCTTTGCATTTTCTTAAGTTTAGTATTTTTGTAATTTTACTTTTTTTCGCTATACTTATGCTAGCCAAAGTATATGTTTACTGTTATGTCTTATTGCAGCGTGATGATTTATAAGTTGCTAGAATGGTAAAGTAAAGTAACTTATTAGTTTAAACTTAATTGTTAGCATTGCGTGTTTCAAAATGTATGGTGAAAATATACATACTCTATTTATTCTTGAATACATATAAAAATATTTAAACGTATAAATCAAAACGCCTTAATTGACTTCCTTTCTCGAATAGGACACATACATGGAATATCTAATGAATGAAAACTGAAATACCACTTTCCCCTGAAAAGCAACACAATGGGTTTGCTATCTTATTTTGATTTTGAAATGTTTTAGAATCTCTTTTATCGGTGTTGCAATACACCCGCCTTCTGGATGATTTGCAATCGCCATTCCAAGGCATCCCTGAATAGGAGTTTTGGTATATATGCAGGTACCGGAGTCGCCAGGTTGAAATGGAATGTTTGAAACATGTATTTGATTGTACATCCTGCGCGAAGTTCTCTTTTTTGTTAAACGATCTCCAGTCTTCTGGAGACACGTTTGTTGCATGTGAACATCGCTAGTGATTGTGGATAAGGAACTTGTTGCTTTGGATATGATTATCTGGTCGATAATATCGTCTACACACATGCTAGTTGGCAGATATGCACTGTCATATGTTTCCTGAAACGTGATGCCCTCTTGAATATTGTTACTGTTTGTTTCCATGTTGTCACATGTATTTTCTACTGTTATGGACATAATATTGTTGGTGATGTCGGCTATTAATAATTTGACTTCTTTCGAAATGTTGGCATCACAAACTTCCTCGATTGCAGTTAATATATGATCAGAAGAAATAATGTTTGAAGAATGTATTCCTTTAAGTTTTTGAATCACACGAGTAACTTTGTCTTTTACTTCTGAGAGAACAACTCTGCTAAAAGTTTGGTCTATAGGTTCAAGATCAATGTCCTTTTCATCATTTTCATTAACTAGCACCTTGGACGTTATCAAACCAGAAATTGCTCCAACTGCAACTATTTCAACTGTTGGCGGTGGAATTGAATAGCATAGTGATTTGAAGTCAACAGAGTTCTCGTTGAGATACATTGATTTCATTCCTAGAAATAAATATGCAAAATCGTAATACCAGATGCTAACTTTGTTTCTTTCTTTACATGAGCTGTGCTCAGACAATAACAAAAAATAACATGATATACATTACAATCAACTATTTAAGTAATGTGCAGACAGTATGCCTCGACAAATTATGATTTAATATTATACATTTTATATGTTGTTAGTTTTTAAAGTCATACATTTGGCTGACGTTGTTTTGTTTATTAGCTCTAAGACATAATTTTGTCATGTGATCGTGACGTCATCAACGTTTTTTAATGCTTTACTCCGATTTAAAATGAAATATAAAATTAAATTATAAGAAATGACTGCAATATTTTTCTGTCTATTCTAAATAACATAAAAAAAATGTGGTGCTCACTTTAAAATAATCCGCTACGCGCTTTATTTAGTGAACACCACATTTTTGATGTTATTACTTCATAGACAGAAAAAAAATTACATTCATTTTTTAATTACATAAAACTAACACGATATATGTGTTATAATCAATATAATATCACTTGCAGTACTTCAACATGTGTACAATTTTCCTTCGAAGTTTCGGAGATTTGGGTTGACAACTGTATGAGAATTTAACAAATCAATGTATCCACGTTAACAAATTTTTGATAAAAAAGCAGTCCCAAAGTCTGAAAAAAATGTTAAACTAGATGAGTCGGTACGACACTGATGGCCCCGCTTGCATATTTTTAAAGTAACAAACAGGTTATTTTGGTAAAACCAGCAGAGAAGAACCTATTGTAAACTCGACCTGTAACTAATTATAGTAGACTTGCATACTAAAAATCAGCTCAATATGTCAAGGAGTTTAGAAAATGTCCGTTTATCTGTCATTTGTTCGACAGAATAACAGAATACCGGAATGGCAAATAAGGGTAAACCTATTTGGCCCGACAACTTTATAGTGAGGCCATTATTAAAGGCAACAGTAGTTTACCGCTGTTCGAAAGTCATAAACGTTCCTGAAACAAGTGTTCTTGAATGAAAACTGAAGTAGTTGAATGCACGAATTAGGTACACACTTTTCCATGACCTCCGCGAAAAAATCACCATAATATATGCTGGTTTTAGACTTCTTACAACCCGGCCAAACAATCAAGCGGAAGATACTGAGGGGACATTCAAAAGTCAAGTCAAAGAGTATTTTAAAAGTTGGAGGTTGCAAAAAATACTTTTTTTTAATAATTAGAAATGACAGAGGTGTTTATTTTACAGTTGGATGAAAGGAAAACTTAATTCTTTTTGAAAAATATTAAAGAAAATAATTGCAACTCCTTAGTAAATACACTCATTGTTTATTGCACAAAATTTCTACAAATGCTGCAATAAATTTAGAGATTATAACGATGGACAGAAAGAGTTATACTTTTATTGTACAAACTGTAATTCATATCTTAAATCAATCCCCAGCTGTTGGAAGGGTTTGTCTTATGTAAATATGTATTTATCAAAGTTGTACAAAAGTCGAACATGCAAGAATGTTGTTGTTGTTTATAGTTAACACGTGTTTAGTTATTTATAGTAAGGTCGGTTTGAATGGGGTTTAAAGTTTCATAAACGAGTGAATTTAGGTAGTTTAAAGTCATTCGAGCCATTGCAGTTAAAGTGACCTGTAGCACTTTCCCAAATAAATAATATAATAATTTTATATTATTTATTTTCAGATTTGCTGACCTTTAGTATGCGGTAACCAGCACCAGCTGATAATGTTCGGTGTATTTACACAAAAACATTAATTTCATTATACATATACGAATAATAAATGTGCACTTGTCTCTGCAAGTGGCGTCTCCCATGTGAGAGTTTGTGGTTATTTGATAAATATTTTATATTCGTTTGAGTTTACGAATTAGAATTTAACTTTAGTTTACTATGTATGTAGATTTTATTTTTTGTTTGTTTCGTTTTTTGTTTTTGTTTTTAGTATTTCAAGGGGTTGAGTATCATACCATCATAAAATATACAAGAATAATATAACCCATATTTGTAAGAGTTTTCTCATTGGCAATTGCATCGATCGCGATTAATCGGGCCACATGTTTTTTTCAATAAAAGATGCCCTAAAACGGACCATATTTGAAAACAACATGAATCATAATTGTTTCGTTTGTTTTCAAAATATTCCACTGAGGAATACATTTTCATTGACTTTTCCTTAATTGCTTTGTACCATTTCAGATTCAGAATGAATATGTACAACATTCTGTAAAATTGTATAATGAAATGATCTATCAAAAGTAGATACTATAAGTGACCTCTTGTCCTCTCTTCTATTAATCAGAATTTAAACTATAACTTGACCAGAAACATTTGTACACACCTCTAAACAATGTATACTACTCCATGTCGGGAGATTGTTATTCAGTGATTGTCGTTTATTGGTGTGGTTAATATCTTATCGTTTTTTTTATAGTCATTTTTGGCCTATTATAGTTTGCTGTTTGGTGTGAGCAAACACAACGTGATGAATACCGTACTATAACCCATTATATAAAAATAACTTTAATGAATTGTGACTTGGATGTAGTGTTGTCTCATTTGTACTCATATTGCATCTTCTAATTTAAATATGTACTCAGGTTTATTTTGTTTTTTTGGTCACAACTTTATGGTGAATTTCTTAGACTGAACACACCGTCACATTTCAATAACAAACAGTACATTTTGTGTCAAAACCGTACTTAATCATGATCAAATATAGTCACCTTTATAAAATAAAACTTGTACGTGTAATCAGTTTTCAGTGGATTCGACTTACTCTACACACATAACTCAATAATTCATTTATGACACTATGACACTTAAACTTCATCATAAACTATAACCAAAACATTTAATATCAACAGAGGCGGACGTTTTGACAGACGTTAAGACTTTTAAAAATAATTACCATATCTATCGTCGACGGAGCATACCAAAATAAAAGTCGTGAATTGAGTAACATGTCAGTCTTTTGTCAAACAACATAAACCAAATCTTGAGATTTCAGTCATAAAGTATAATGCACAAGTGCAAATAGTAGTATAGTTTTTACAATAAAACAGTTAAAACCATATTATCAAAGTCTACTGAAGTTCGATAGTGTCCTCGTTCAATTGCCAAGTCTGTTTCAAACCGTTCCAATAAACTCTGATATATCTTTTTTATATATATATATATCTGACATAAAGTGGAGGCTTCAAACGCATCTGTTGGTAAACCAAGTTTTAGACAAAATAAACGTAACTTCTGGAGTAATTCTTTCAGGATTTGATATAGATGAAGTGAAATCTTTTTGCTAGAGTATTTCCATGTAATGTAGTCCCGTTTCAAAAATAAACCTTATGCATCTCTCAATTCCATCACTTTACAAAGGACACATTGAAGTCCCGTACAATGTGTTAGGTCAGAGAATTTAACGCGCACCATATTATTCTCTGGGCACAATATATTTCAGTTGTGCGCACAGTATATTATTTTGTGCGCACACTATATTATTTTGTGCACACAATTTATTAAAGTTGCGCTTACAATATAATATTGTTTTTCTTTGAATGTCACCAGTGGGACTCCGTATAATTCACCTAAACATGAATTACCGAATGTTAAAAACATCATACTATTGGCTTTGTTTTCTACAATTTGCAATAACCCTGAGAATGGAGGCTGTAAACGGATATCACTAAAAGTTTCGTTATTGGAAATTATCAGAACGATAATGAAAATATTTTGGATTGAGTGCATTGTCGTAGGGAAAAAACCACGATAAAAATTTAAACATTTCTCGGATTCAAACATATTTTGTTTGCCTTGGAGTTTTAACTAATGTTACCTAGTTATCTGCGGCTTTTTTCTGACGTTGGTGTACTCTGATAAATAAGTACATATTTAACGCTTACTAGCTTTTTTCTATAAGACAATTACAGTATTCTTAACGCCTATTCCACATCACAACCAACACTTTATAACAGGGCTTTCTCGGGAATACTAGAATTCATACTGTTATAATCTTTTGTAAGGTATTATACTGATCACTTGAATTTCTGGTAGATAATCAACTGGAGTGACTATAAAATGTGTCTCGATAAGTAACACATTTAATAGAGAGGAGTTTTATACGTGTTCCTTTTTTTTTTACTGGTTTGAATAAAGTGAACAGTAGTATACCGCTGTTCGAAACTCATAAATCGATAGGAAAACACATATCCGGATTACACACTTAAACTGAGGGAAACGCATTAAATATAAGAGGAGAACAACGACAACATTCAAATGTAACACACACATAAACGACTAAGCATTAGACAAAATCCGATGAGAAAAACAAATATAAAATAAAAACTAAATACATGAATTTGAGATGGATAAGTAACGGTACACGTCTTAGCTTATAGTAATGTAATTCACATTCAAATATTAGAGGAAAACGACACAACAGAAACACAACGTTAGAATAAAACACAGACAGAAACGAAATTATTTCTTTATGTCCATGTTATTAAATGGATTGATGAAACGAAGATAAAATTATCTGGCACAACACTAAAGTGTACAATTTAAATGCGTAAAGTTTTGTTGCTTTTTTACTTATCAAGTAAACTATAAGGAAATGACTGTCCAATTCGACTTTCCAAGTAATCATTCTCATCAATTCGAATTTCGTCATTTAATGTGACAAGTGCAGCATCAATACTTGTTTCTCTTTCATTGTCTACTTCAAAAGCAATGTCACGTATCCTTCCACATTCGTATGATTTGATTTGTTGATCATTTGTTGCTGATCTAGGAAAATAGCATTTAACTTTAATCCATTGATCATCGTCAAGTGATATATTGTCAGATGCTAAATCTTCAACACTTAGAAAAACATGTAAACATGTCAAAAAGCAAATGTCACCTCGAACTTTGACAAAACCACCAAGTGTGCCCTTTTTATTACTGTCTGTTCCTATTGTGTTTCCTACCTTTAAGTTAGCCATTAGAGAGGGTGTTCCTTGCAAAATGTCCGTTGGCATCCCACGCACTTTTCTAGGAAAATGATCTTCCCCTATCGGAATGTATCCCTTAGCTCTGCAATACAACTTAACGTAAGGCACCGGTTGACAATAATGTTCAAAGTCTTTTTTGACAATTGTGATAAATGATTTGCTTATTAAGGTAAGTTTGCTATGTTGGGTGAACAAATCCATCGCATCTATACCTGAAACAGTTACATTTTCATTTGTCAACGAGGCTTCATCTTTATTTTGAAATGGACTGTTATCAAGCTCTGACCTAGAACTATCATCTTTCGTCATAAACATTATTTTAAGCTTACAAAACTCGTCCGGAAGGTTTGGTCTGTCATTCCCCAATTCAACAACAACCACAACATCTTCAAGAATAGGTAATCGATTGATGCAATGAGAACGCATACAACGAAGTGCTGGCCAAATATCTTCTACCGGTGATTCTATTATTGCAAACTTATACTGAAGGTAAAATGTTCTTACTATAAACCAAGATATGGCTTTTGCACATTCTTTTTCCTCATTTACAAGTGCAAAAATCAGTATTTTAGAAAGAAAAGGATTTGGGTTTAAAATATCTCTAATGAAGGTCAAAACCAGTCTACACATCAAGCTATGTCCATTGCATACAGCATGTTTTAATAACTGTTCTATTGATTTGGAGTCCAAGATGCCTTTATCTTTGAAGAAATGCCAGACAGAAAACAGGCATGTAAACTCATCAGACTTTTGCAGATTTAAGTTGGAAAGTAAGCAGTTTATATCTACAAATATATATGAATATATAAATCATCTTTATTGTGACCAAACTTCACAATATAAAATGAATACTCATAAAATAGTCATTGCATATTTATTTCTTTACTGCTACATGTTGTTTTAAAACAAAATAACAAGGCCGCGTCCACTTGTATTTTTGTCCATCTGATAAGTTAAGCCTTTTTCAACTGATTTTTATAGTTTGTTCTAAGATTGTACTGTTATACCATTGTCCCAGGTTAGGGGAGGATTGGGATCACGCTAGCATGTTTAACCCCGCCACATTATGTATGTATGTGCTTATCCCAAGTCAAGAGCCTGTAATTCAGTGGTTGTCGTTTGTTTGTGTGTTACATATTTGTTTTTCGTTCAGTTCGTTTATATAAATAAGGCCGTTAGTTTTCTCGTTTGAATTGTTTTACATCGTCATTTCGGGGCCTTTTATAGTTGACTTAGCGGTATGGGCTTTAGTTCATTGTTGAAGGCCGTATGGTTACCTATAATTGTTAATTTCTGTGTCATTCTGGTCTCTTGTTGAGAGTTATGGTTCTCCCTTTGAACTATATGATATGTACAAATAAGAATTTGGTGTTCATGTCAACAATACAACTTATATGATTCCAGGCCAAGCTCTATTCTTTTATAAATAAACTCCTTTAAGTATATATATATATAAAGTTGTGCCATTTCACATCGTAAATAACTATTTTTATTTTTGGCATATTTCTGTAGTCTTTGCGGTGTGTTTGGAAATTTTAAAATTGTTCCAGCGTTCGCTTAAATTGTATAAATCAAGATTTTGATAGAGTCTCAATTTGAATTGACACGATTCATTTGACATCGTGCTATTATTGAAGAAGGATATCTGTTATCCGAAATATCTAATATTTGTATATTTTATAGTTATTTTATGGTGATGTTGTACCCTTTTTGACTTGTTATATATATATATATATACGAGTCTAAATTGAAAACTACGTTCAAACCTATGATTGCGTTGGATAAAAACCGCAATTTTTATACGTGTGCATGTAAAACAAATTTCGTTGTAGAAGGGTCTAAATACTGCACAAACTACATTTTCCAAAAGACCAAAAAAGTGAAAAAAAAGTATATTTAAACAAAACGCATTTGACTAACAGGTCGAACAACTGATGTTCTTTAACCCTGCTGACTGCCATTGGCGATTACCAAAAAAAAAAATGATCACAAGATGTAACAAAATGGATCTTAATATAAATTTAATACTTAACAGAAAACAATTAACGTGTGGCCACGATGTTATGCCACAAGCATAAGGTGTCATTTTTTTGTTTATTTTTTTGTACACCAGATCCGGATTTCGACAATAAATGTCTCTTCAGTGATGTTAGGGATCGAAACGGTATTTGGAAGGCCATATAAAAAGTACCCTCATTTTTAGAAAAAGTACCCTCATTTTTAGAAAGACTCTTGAATTTTAAGAGTCAATATAGGATGAACGGATCATATAAACCGGAGAGAAAATATGACACAAGCCCAAACGAAAAAATATATACGAGTCTAAATTGAAAACTACGTTCAAACCTATGATTGCGTTGGATAAAAACCGCATATATATATGTGGTGTTGTATCCAGGATTGAATGAACTAAACCTTTTGATTTTTAATATTCATCGCTTAATGACCTTTACACAGTTAACTATCACGCTTTACTCAAATTAAAATCCTTTTTTTTCCTTTCCTCTGCTTCAATCATTATATAACAGTTCGAACATGTTGTTTGAAAATTTGCAATCTTGAAGTTTTATAAAAAAATATTATGCAATTTTTAAGTAATACTTAAGCTACATTGCACTCTGCAGCATTGTAGTATAATGTGACTCTCTGAAAAGATTTGACATGCATGTGTTGCTTTTCATCTTAGGTCTACTTCAATACTAATTTAACAGGGTGCAACTGGAGATTTGTTATTCCTTCCATTTCATATACGGTGCAGTCCGGTGTATTTGCGCACCTAAGACTTATGACTTCACTTCATTCAACTGATAAAAATGGATAATTTTGTGTCAACATTCATAACATACTTTTATTTCATAAAATCTTCTGTTTGTATGGTTTCATATTCTATATTTTGTGTACTGTGTGTACAAAATTAGGTAAACATCTGTTCTGAGAGTTCCTCCAATGCCCGGTGATGTCTCGCATGCCTTCCAAAAGTAGCTTCTTTTAAATAAAGGAAAGATTTTATGCTACGGAATATAGCTGAGTTTGAACCAAATACACTGCCAAGGATGCAGAGCAAAACATATTTCAATCTAATATAAGTTTGGGGTTCGTGTTGTTTATTCTTTAGTTTTCTATGTTGTGTCATGTGTACTATTGTTTTTCTGTTATGATTTATGAGTTTGGCTGTCCCTTTGGTATCTTTCGTCCCTCTTTTTTTACTTAATTTAAACAAATTTTATCAGATGATGTATTTTTTTAATGGAAATTTTCCAAATATTGCAAATCACGGGATTGCAGTTTTTAACTAACTGTTGAACTTATCAATTTTTTTTATCCCTTCGGACGGCTAAATCAATTACAAGAACGATTTTTTTCTGTTACTGTGTTGATATGACAAAATCAGCTAATGCGCGATATCACGGGCCGCGTGTAAACCGGGGACTCTTCTGGAATTAAGATTGTGTTAATAAATACCTTATCATATATTGCGTAGGTAATAATGTAACCTTTCGCCATATTGGTAAATATCACCTTTATTTGGAGCTCCAATTCCTCGTATCATGTTTCCCTGCAGCAAGACATTCGGCTGTGATAAAAGTAATGGGCACTTCATTGACTTTTTCATTATTCCCAACTGTTTTCCAGCTGGGAAATGTTACCTATTTCAGCGACACGTCCAATCACAGTCCAGTCAGTTCTTATCATTTAATAATTACCTTTATCTTTAACACTTTTGATAAAAGTTCTGTCATCCAAACGTTTATCTGCAATGCAGTCTACGCTTATTCCGTCACAAAGTAAAGGTGTTGTGAATAATGAACCTGAAAGAAAAGTAGTTCCACTTGCACTTTCTAAAGCATCTTTATAATTGAAGCAGCATTTACAAATAAATGAGCTACTGGCTATATTTTGAGACGCTGTCCAATAAATTACTCAGTTGAATTACCATCACCAAAGACTGGGTTTGATAATGAAAGGGACCTGCTTCTCTCACCTCGGATTTTCATTAAACTGATCGATAGAATGCTATATGAACATTTTATTTATATTTTTGAAAAGTCGAGAATTGATGAAAATAATTATTTATGGACAATAACTCCCATACAAAGTCAACAGATGATTCACTGGGGTAAAGCTGATGACCGTAACTGCATTCACGGTCATCCCAAGATGTCGGATGAAAAATTAGGTCAGTTTCTGTATTGTCTGTTAAAGTGTTTCTATATCATTTTCTTTGCAAATCATACATTGAAACGATGTAAATTTATAAAAGAATCACTCGAAAATCACTAATTACTTCCGAGAAATGTGCATGAAACGGGAAATTCGATTTGAAAAAATCGTTAAGATGACCGTAAATCATAATCAAAATATTTTCAAGATGACCGTAACATAAAACAAGGATGACCGTAATTGGTAAAAAGATGACCGTAACTTGTAAAGGATGACCGTAATTTGTAAAGACTGACTGTAATTTATATAGGACGACCGTAACTTTTATAGGATGACCATCAATTCTAAGAAATATCCGTATTGTATTCAAAGCTTTTTTGTTGAGTTTGTCGATCTCAATAGGGGCTCGGTTAGCGGATATAAATATGTTTCAAAAATTTCTTTTTTTAAACTATAATATAATTGGCCATATTTAGGATTTATAACAATGATAGTAAATTGCATATTTCTCGTAAACAATGAAATATTTATTGATATCGACGTTTAAATTTAAACACAAATTTACAGCGATACGACGAAAATTTGAAGAAACATGAATGTGTCCCTAGTACACGGATGCCTCATCTACACTATCATTTTCTATGTTTAGTGGACTATGAAAATGGGATAAAACTGTAATTTGGCATTAGAATTAAAAAGATCATTCTATAGGGAAAATGTGTACTAAGTTTCAATTTTATTTAACTTGAAGCTGGACAAACAGACAAACAAACAGACGAACGGACGAACGTACGCACAGACCAGAAAAACATAATGCCAATAAATGGAACATTAAAAACATTAATAATACATACGAATATTTGGTAATCGAGCCCATGTGTATGGGTCCAGAGGAAGCAGATTAAAATCTTAATTTGTCTTGATATATGCAGGCGGAAACACTTTTGAAATAGAACAAAAGAATCGAAGCTCTGTGTTTATCGAAAGAGCGATAAAAGTTAACTGTAATGTTTGATATAGTAACAAAATTTTAAAAAGTTAATAGAAACAAATAAAACGACAATTTTCTTATTTTAAAAACACCATTTGCATAAGTTTTCAATGTATCTATTACATAGTAATGCAAAACAATAAGATATCAAGTCGACGACATGGCGTAATGGGGAGATGATTTTGAAGAAGTAGAATCCTGATTGTATGCATGAATAACATTTCTGTATATATACAAAATTGACAACGTTCCGCCTTGTGATACGCTTTTCGTACAATACTATTTTAAGGATCTACTTTGCTGGAGCACACCTTCACTAGTTTATTCGAATGATATTTTCAAAATATTTCTGTTATTTTATTTGCACGACAAAATGAAAGACGATATAATATCAATGGGTGTACATGCAATTTTTTGGCATTTTTAAAAATGTGTATTTATTATATGTCATTAAAAGGAATCCCAGAAACAAAAAAAAATCTTTTGTCGAGCAGTTGAAGGCTGTGCACCGCATGTCTTTTGGCAAATTCATTTTAAAAATTGAACCCTCTACTGTAAAAAAGATACATATGGTAATCTTTGCATTTGAAGCACGTCTTATTTTCTTCTACCTTTAGGATAAAACTTTCATATTAATATGTGTATACCAACACGATTAATCATTTGATACAAAAAGATAGTTATATAAATACGGATATTTCTTAGAATTGAGGGTCATCCTTTAAAAGTTACGGTCATCATTTACAAATTACGGTCATCTTAAAAGCAGTTACGGTCAGCCTTGTTATGAATCGCTGATTCTGTTACGGTCATCTCGATTGTGATTTACGGTCATCTTGGCGATTTTTTCAAATCGAATTTCCCGTTTCATGCACATTTCTCAGAAGTAATTAGTGATTTTCGAGTGATTCTTTTATAAATTTACATCGTTTCAATGTATGATTTGTAAAGAAAATGATATAGAAACACTTTAACAGACAATACAGAAACTGACCTAATTTTTCATCCGACATCTTGGGATGACCGTGAATGCAGTTACGGTCATCAGCTTTACCCCAGTGGATGATTTCCGTCATATTGATTTATATGTTTGAATGATTCAAAGTATCTCATTATTTACTATAGCTTAGCAAAATCTACAGAAAGGTTACAATCATCATTCAAAGGCAATTGCTTCTATAATGATGATTTGGGCATATGACTAATTCGTAGACCTTGCTCAGCTGATCATGTTTGCCGGTTATGGTTCCTTTTCATCTAATACAATTTCTGCAAAAAAAAATTAATTTGTAAATAACGTCGACAGTACTGCGGGTACTTTTGTTTGTTGTGGTCATATCTTTGATTTCAAAATTGGTTATGGAGTATATGACATTTGACTTCAAATTGGTCAGATAAAATAAAACAAATACTTTTCTTCTAATAAATTCAATATAAAGCAATTACAGCCATACAGTTTTATAAGCGTCCGTCATTTGATCCAATCTTTACTTATATAAAACAATGAAGCTGCTATAACAACGGCACATTTGTGCCTGTGTCGCTCACCTGGTAAAACATTGCTAGTTTGCTAATTAAGACTTTGTATGCACATTATTCACCAAATATGGTTGTACTATTGATTATAGTACTTGAAAAACAGACCAAAACACAAAAACTTAACACTGAAAATTGAACCATGAAATAAGGTCAAGGTCACATGAAACTTGCCAGACTGACATGTATCCTTTCAATCATTCTATACACTACATGTAGTTGATTAATAAAGGCAACAGTAGTATACCGCTGTTCAAAACTCATAAATTCATGGACAAAAAACAAAATCGGGGTAACAAACTAAAACCGAGGAAAACGCATTAAATATAAGAGGAGAACAACAACACAACACTGAAATGTAACACACACAGAAAAACGGACCAAGCATCAGACAAAATCCTACGAGAATAACAAATATAACATCAAAACCAAATACATGAATTTGGGATAGACAAGTACCGTGACACGTCTTATCGCAATGTGAATTTACACACACAAAAAAAAAGAGAAAACAAACGACGCAAAGTTAAAATGTAACACACACAGAAACGAACAATAATATAACAATGGCCATCTTCCTGACTTGGTACAGGACATTTTTAAAGGCAAAAATTGTGGGTTGAACCTGGTTTTG
Organism: Mytilus galloprovincialis; assembly: GCF_965363235.1. Taxonomy (NCBI): domain Eukaryota; kingdom Metazoa; phylum Mollusca; class Bivalvia; order Mytilida; family Mytilidae; genus Mytilus; species Mytilus galloprovincialis. The sequence goes on from NC_134847.1 coordinate 5,740,956, forward strand.
TGGCATGCCAAACCTCGCACTTTAATGGCAATGTTAAATATAACATTGAAATGACAACATAATATAATAGGACTACAATACAAATAAATAGGAGAACATATTAGACAAAGAAACACATGATTAATAGATAACAAAAAGCATCAGGTTTAAAATTCAATATGCCAAAAACGCGCCTCGTCCACACAAGACCCACCAGTGACGCCCAGATATAAAAGATCGAAAGTGAAAAAAAGTACAAAGTTGTACAGCACTGAAGATCAAAAGTTGAAAAAGGTTGTGTCAAATACGGCTATGTTTTTATGCTTAGGGTAAGAACATCCTTATTATTTAGAACAATTAAAGCTATTGCAAACAGTAAATTTTATCAAATGAATATAAAACAGATATATACATAATGAAACTGAAGTATTAACTAATTACAGAAAACTAAACCCGAATACATAATGCTACGACCAACACAGAATAGACACACCCGATTTAGTCCAGGCCTCAACGCAATAAATCATAAAAATGACGTCACATACGATGGCGAAAAGGCACAAAAAATACGTCACATTTGAATTTATGACCTATTTGTTATTGTATCTGAGAAACGGACCCAATCATGTAACTTTAATCTTGATCACTGATCCATGAAAGAGGTCGAGGTCAGATGAACTCTGTCTGACTGGTGTGTACAATAATAAGTGAGAAATTCACATAACAAAAAAACTTTTTTACCCTCCAGGCAAGGAGGGCTAAAAACTCCAGTCAATTGACAAGCAGGAATTTCTTACCATTCCGAGCAATGGACCCATCCTATACATTATCATTAGTGCAAAGCACTTAAATATGTATTATCCAAACAACTGTGCAATTACATAAAAACAAGAGTGCACACGCTGAAATGGTATGCCTGCTTTACTGACCATTGATGTTATGTTGAAAATCTTAAAGATAAAGGTTTTACTAAAAGCATTACAGAAACTTGACATTTTAAAAAATCTATGACAATGGGGTCAAGGTCAGATAAATCGTGTCAGACAGACATACACATTACATTTTTTTATACACCCAATATAGTTTACCTATTGTGTACGGTAATTAAAAAAACAGACAAAAACACAAAAATATGAGGTCAAGGTCAGATGAAACCTGCCAGACTGACATGTACCCATTAAAATCATTCCATACACCAAATATAGTTGACCTACTGTTTACAGTATTTGAGAAACGAACCTAATCACGTAACTTTAACCTTGATCACTGATCCATGAAATGCGGTCGAGGTCAGGTGAACCCTGCCTGACGGACAAGTATACGTTGCAAGGAACGCATATACCAAATATAGATATCATATCACTCATAATAAGTGAGAAATTCACATGAACAAAAAAAAATCTTTTTTTTTTCAAGCAATCACTGAACGATGAAAATGAGGTCAAGGACAATGGACATATGACAAACGGAAACTTCTTAACATATGGTATCTGCATACAAGATATGAAGCATCCAGGTATTCTACCTTCTGAAATATCAAGGTTTATACAAATAGTTTACGCCGCCGCCGACGCCACCGTATAGTTATACCTTTGTCTCGATACTGCGACAGAAAGTTACTGGCGAGACAATAAGTTTGTAGTAATATCCAAATATTCTATTTTTCTGCGCTCAATACTACTCCATGATTTATGAAGATCTAATTTAACTGCTCAATAAACAATACTTTTTCTACAAAAAGTGGGAATCATAGAACCAAATTTCTTTACATGAAATAAACCTCACTGATTTGATCAACAAACAATCAAAACGCTCGACATTAGTTTTGTTGACTTTGATGGAGAATCAGTACTTATTGTGAACACCCACTGGCTTTCTTTTGTACTTATACGAAACAGAAATGACACAGAATCTTCTCAAAGAGAAAAAGAGAAAAAGAAAAACCATCTTGCCAAGTTCTTTAAGTTCACATCCAGATATGATATATTGATGATGGCTTATCACACAACAATCCATATTTCAGTAAGTGTTTGCATCTCATATTTCCTAGTGATGTTAAGATAGGAAATCATGCAAGCTTACATTTAACTTATTCTAAGATGCACTTTGGAGAAGATTTCACTAGCAATGTTGAAAAAAGTACAGGTATTAATGATCCTGACATATGTCCACCGTACAGAATTTCAATGCAGTATAATTGAAACTACCAAGTGGCAATGGTGAGGTCATCCTTTCAAAAGTTTCACGAACGACATCATATCAGATAACCACGAAGTTAATGTATTGGTCGCAGCAACAACCCGGGGCCCATACTCTTTTCCTCGAATTCAACCACGAAAATTAGACTTATTATGAGTGTTGACTAACCATGAGCAAACAAGTACAAAGTTCAAGAGCATTGAGAATCCACAAATTCAAAAAAAGGTTGTGCCAAATACGGCTAAGGTAATCTATGCCTTGGAAAAGAAAATCTTTAGTTTTTGCGAAAAATTCAAAGTTTTGTAAACAGGAAATTTATAAAAATGACCACATTATTGATATTCATGTAAACACCGAAATGTTGACTACTGGGCTGGTCATACCCTCGTGGACGAGACGTCCACCAGCAGTGGCATCGACCCAGTGGTGTAAATAGTTATCAAAGGTCCCAGGATTATAATTTAGTACGCCAGACGCACATTTCGTCTACATAAGACTCATCAGTGACGCTCATATCAAAATATGTATAAAGCCAAACAAGTACAAAGCTGAAGAGCATTGAGGATCCAAAAATTCAAAAAGGTTGTGTCAATAACGCACTCAAGCATTTCCTTCCGTCAGGACTTGGCGTATAACGTATGACTCTTATTCAGAAAAAATATCTGGAAAATCAACTTGCCACTGCTGGTGGATGTTTTGTCCCCGAGGGAATCACCAGCCAAGTAGTCAACACTTCGGGTTGACATGAATATCATTACTGTTGACATTTTAATAAATTTCCAGTTTACGAAACTTTGAATTTACAAAAAAACTAAGGATTTTCTAATCCCAGGCATAGATTACCTTAGCCGTATTTGGCACAACTTTTTGGACTTTTTGATCCTCAATGCTCTTCAACTTTTTACTTGGTTGGCTTTATAAATATTTTGATATGAGCGTCACTGATGAGTCTTATGTAGACGAAACTCGCTTTTGGCGTACTAAATTATAATCCTGGTACCTTTGATAACTATTAATATATATTCTCTTATAATTGTGGTTAGTTAGCACTAATTTCTCACAAGAAGAGACGTTTATCGTCTAACACTGCAAGTTGTGTGATACTAATACAGTGATACTAAAAATGAGATAACTTGATTAAGTTGTTAAACATCATGAGACGATATTATAAAATTTCCATCTGCAAAAATGATCGGCGAAACGTTAGGTCGTCGATTTATCTAAAGGATACAAAACCCTGTTCATCTGCTTTAATTTTGCGAAATTGTATTACATTCCACAAAACGTTTTAAAATATCTGATTTTAAAGCGTCCAAAGAATAGTGTTTCAAACTGGTTTGTCAGTTAAAACAATTCGCGGTTTTGTTAATATTAACAGAACAAGACTTGCACAAGGGAATAAGTTTTAAATCCCATTAGCATTGCATATCGCTCGATATCAATTTTCGTTATCTTATTTGAATAGCAATACTCAACTCGCACATGGATCGCTTATTACAACTGTTATAAACATGAGAGGTAAAAAAAAACAGGTTTAATCCACCATTTTTCACACAAGAAAATTATTGTACCAAAATAGGAATATGACATTCGTTTTTATTTGTTTGAGCTTTTGACTTTGACATTTGATTTCCATTTTGAATTTATCTCGGAATTCGGTATTTTTATTATTTTACTATTTATTATTAAATTGAAATTAGTTAACTCGAGTTGATATCAAGCACTGTTCAATTCTCACTCGTTATGAAACCTATGAACATCAGTTAGATATATAAAAACTAAATAAGCCAATCTTAATGTTCCTTTACATTTTTGTTAGGTTGGAATCTTGTTTCTCAATCTTTTAATGTATTGGTTTGTGAACAGTTGTATATCTTTTCGTCGTTTCTTATAACCAGTGCTACTGTCTGGTTGTTACACTCTTTTTTATTGTTACCCCTTTAATTGTTTCGTATTTTCGCTGTTGACCTAAATCTGTATTGTGCGTCTTAAAGATATCATTCATCCAAAGTTAAACTAATTAACAATCATGATATATTTAAATTAATTGTTTAACTTTACCAAAATACAGTTTTGTGAGATCTATCTTAATCTTTTTTTATTTTTATTCGTTAAATTGCAATAGTTGCAAATAAAGTACGAACGATGAGGACCAAATTTCTGACAAGTTTTGCCAAATATATGCTTTGAAAACCAAAATTCCTAAACGTTTTGCCAAATACATACTTTATCACTTTCCTGTTAAGGGAACATGTTGTGTTCCGTTACAAACGTACTTTCATTGTCCGTTTAATTATACAAGTTAGCTATCATGATGTTTTTGATGATGTCACATAGGAAACTGTTCATCATAATCCATTTCTGTCTGTGAACTTTCTGTATGTCATTTAAATAAAAGCAACAGTAGTATACGGCTGTTCGAAATTCATAAATCGATTGACATAAAAACAAATCCGTGCTACAAACTAAAACAAAGGGAAACGCATCAAATATAAGAGGCGAAATACGACACAACAGAAACGCAACATAAAAATGAAACAGACACAGAAATATTTAACCTCGCGTACTTACGTATAACAGAACAAAGATACGGAGGTGCACCAATATGCTCCTTTATATGCTAGCTTTATAGGGTCTCGAATTATAATGCATTGCAGTTATAACAAAAAATTAAATAGAATCAAAGATGCCATAAGGATTTTAAACTGTCGCAAATAAACTGACAACGCCTTGGCGAAAATAAAAAGAAAATACCAACAGACAGACACCAGTTCATAAAACAAAACATAGAAAAATAATGACTAAGCAGTCCTTTCGAGATATTGTCATTAATGGTTTGATATTAAGTCATGGTTTTTCCGAAATTGGACTTTGCTATAATTATGAATGTGCCATGCCTTTACATTTTTCAATTATTAAATGACACCTTCTTCAAATGGGCTTCTTAAATAAGAACTCTTAATATATACAGTAATCATATATTATCATCTAATTGGGCAGAAGAACCCAGAAAAAAATGGAGGTGATCTAAGGTGCTCCAGAAGTTTGATGCATTGATAGCTTTACTGCAGCTGTCTAAAAATTAAATCGCTTAGGTTTATTTTTTGCTTGATCTTTCGAGACCTCATGAACCAGAGTTACTCATGATTTGATAATACTTGCCACAGCTAGCGTGCTCGGTCTGTCGGTCTTTCTGTTTTTGATCCGACACATAAATATGGTCTATCAAAATTAATTTATGAAGCGATCAGGTAGTTGTTAATGTCTGTGTCATTTTGATCTTTTGTGGATAGTTGTCTCATTGGCAATCATAACACATGTTTTTTTGGGGTTTTTTTTTATATAAGGACGCTGTTTGTTCTTATATTTACTGCCAAATGTGCGTCATTTATCGATTTGCGGCGTTCGATCCCACTTACTTCATCTCGACCACTTCATTACATTTATGAAACTTTCCCTCAAAGGAAGTAGACTGCATGCCTTTCAGTGTCGTGTCAGCCGATGGTTGTAGTCTGAATGATGCATGCTACACTCCCTTTCATTCCGTATATGAAATGTTCTGTGATGTAGACGACATTGTATAAGGTTAAAAGATCGACCTTATCATCTTAACTTGTCCCGAGTTTATACCGAATAATACATTTACTATCCGTCAAAAGGATAATAAATAAACCAATCATAGATACTAGGTTTGAAATTGTGTACTCCATAGGAGCGTTTCGTGTACAAGAGACTCAAAAGTGACTCTCAAATAAAAAAAAGTTAAAAAGCTTAAATAAAGTACGAAGTTGAAGAGCACTGAGCATTGAGCTTCGATTACCTAAAATTTCTAAAAGGTTTACATTGTATGTAAACTATTCCGTAGGTAAAAAATCCTTGTATTTCGGAAATCCAAGTTGTATGGATGAGTACAGATCTTATGTATATTATAAGTAAGAATGATAGATGCTTCAAAAATACCAACTGACATGCAGGGATGAAGTTGTTAATGTCTGTGTCATTTTGGTCTTTTGTGGATAGTTGTCTCATTGGCAATCATACAACATCTTCTTTTTTATATTATATCGCATTGTTAGTAGTAGAGAGGTGTTGACAGGAATATCAATAATGTAGTAATTTTTATAAATTTCCTGTTTACAAAACTTTGAATTTTTCAGAAAACTAAGGATTTTCATATCCCCGGCATAGATTACCTTAGATGTATTTGGCACAACTTTTGGGAATTTTGGATCCTCAATGCTATTCAACTTTGTCCTTGGTTGGCTTTATAAATATTTTGATATGAGCGTCACTGATGAGTCTTATGTTGACGAAACGCGCGTCTGGCGTACTAAATTATAATTCTGGTACCTTTGATAACTATTCACACCACTGGGTCGATGCCACTGCTGGTGGACGTTTCGTCCCCAAGGGCATCACCAGCCCAGTAGTCAACACTTCGGTGTTGACATGAATATCAATAATGTTGTCATTTTTATAAATTTCCTGTTTACAAAACTTTGAATTTTTCAGAAAAATAAGGATTTTCTTATCCCATGCATAGATTACCTTAGATGTATTTGGCACAACTTTTTGGAATTTTGGACCCTCAATGCTTTTCAACTTTGTACTTGTTTGGCTTTATAAATATTTTGATATGAGCGTCACTGATAAGTCTTATGTAGACGAAACGCGCGTCTGGTTGACTAAATTATAATCTTGGTATCTTTGATAACTATATATAACGCCTGATAAGAACAGCAAAGCAAAGATATGAAATTAAAGATGTACACCTCTGAAGGGTCAAAAATTTCTAGAATTAAACTTTTTTTCTAAACCTGATTTTGATGACCAATCTAAATAAATGTTTAACTAAAAAAACTATAGGAAGGTGTTAATACAAGAAAGTGTTATCATACTTTGTTGCTTTTTGTTATAAATGATTGAAAAAATACATATCTAAGAAATTTGAAATAGTTCCAAAACAAGATTTCAACGAGACTGAAACGTCAGAAGAATACATCCTTAATGCCATTCGTTCATTTTCTGCTATTTTGGTCCCTAAGCAAACTCGTTTTATTTTGCAATTCAAATCGTTTTATTCCCTCTTTGCAGGACACCAATAATTTGATATCGGATAGATGCTATTTTGCAGCTCAGATCATATAGGTCAACATGATGACGACCTGTCCACCCTACTGCCATTATCTTATATCGGAGAATGACGGCTGTTGAATCAGATGTTCTTAAGTATTTACGGTAGATAACGTTTATGCGTTTGTTTTTACTCGTACATGCTGATGAACACAAAGGTCTATTTTCAAGCAGAAAAATATTGGTTAAACAACGAACCACCGATATAAACAGGGATTTTATGTTCACTTCATACGCGCATCAATTATTTCCAATTCAATAGAATATCCGTGCGTTCATTGTTAGATCGGTTCACTTGAAATAATTCAAACTAAACTACCTCTCTTGGTGTTTCAGACCTATTGAAGATCGATTCAAAGCGTTCACATTAGCCCTTTAACCTATCTTAAGTGAACCGATCTAGTTTTAACTGTTCTAAATGCCCTAGTGTGGATTTGGTCTAATAAATCTTTTATAAATTTACCTGTGACTGCCGAGATGCAGCCCAGCTAAACCGATGTGCTAAATAGTTAGGGACTAACAAATCAAATTCAACATGTTCAATACTGCGAGATAAGCATTTATTCCGTTGCACATCTATATACCGAAAAGCTACAATAAAATAAAGACAATCGATAAAAACACAAATGTAACATTATGGACAAATCAACAAAAATAGTATCAAATAATAGAAAATATTATGTACCTCTCATGGAAACATATAATTCTAAATAAGAATTCAGTATCACATGTTATCGATTCACACATTGTCTAGAGTGACTCTAATTCGCATGTGGTTATCAAAATTTGTTTGCATCGTCAAAAACTAATAAAACAATTACATCCTACCAAAATGAATATGTTTACACTATATATACACAAAAATTGTAAGTATAAGTGACTTACATCGTGGCATCAGAAGGATAGTCCAAGAGAAAATTACCGTGATTTGACGGAAGTTTGTGAAAATTGTAATACAGAAAATACAGTCCGGTTTCTTTCCGGAAAATAAACGAATGTAAACATGAGACATGACATTACTATACCACTATAGTTAAGAAATAAACCTATACTTTTGGCAATTTGTGAATGTAAAATCTTGGTTTAAGTTTTAATTATAGCTATTGTAAGTTGCTAAATATAAGTTTCATAGAAACTACTAAATTTAGTATACTGTACCGTAGACCTTTACTCAAAACCAGATCATCTTCCAAAAGATAGTGATCCAAGGGTTAAGTCTAATAGTTTTGGATAACAAAGATTTATTACCACATATTGAGTAAACCAATGCATATTGAACGCCATGAATGCCTTATATTGATGATTATCATGCTCTATCATTATATACAGTGGTTACAACATTATATGTAGTGATCGCAACATTATATGTATGCAGTGGTTACATCATTATATGCAGTGATCGAAACATTATGTGTATGCAGTGGTTACAACATAATATGCATTTGTCACACCATTATATGTGTGCAGTGGTTACAACATTATATGCAGTGGTCACAACATTATATGCAGTGGTCACACCATTATATGTGTGCAGTGGTTACAACATTATATGCAGTGGTCACAACATTATATTCAGTAGTCACACCATTATATGTATGCAGTGGTTACAACATTATATGTAGTTGTCACACCATTATATGTATGCAGTGGTTACAATATTATATGCATTGGTCACACCAGTATATGTATGCAGTGGTTACAACATTATATGCAGTTGTCACATCATTATATGTATGCAGTGGTTACAACATTATATGCAGTTGTCACACCAGTATATGTATGCAGTGGTTACAACATTATATGCAGTGGTCACAACATTATATTCAGTAGTCACACCATATGTATGCAGTGGTTACAACATTATATGTAGTTGTCACACCATTATATGTATGCAGTGGTTACAACATTATATGCAGTTGTCACACCAGTATATGTATGCTGTGGTTGCAACATTATATGCAGTTGTCACATCATTATATGTATGCAGTGGCTACAACATTATATGCAGTTGTCACACCATTATATGTATGCAGTGGATACAACATTATATGCAGTTTTCACACTATTATATGTATGCAGTGGTTAAAACATTATATGCATTGGTCACACCATTATATATATGCAGTGGTAACAAGATTATATGCACTTGTCACACCATTATATGTATTCAGTGGTTACAATATTATATGCAGTTGTCACACCATTATATGTATGCAGTGGTTACAATATTATATGCAGTTGTCAGAACGGGAAAAGTATGCAGTGGTAACAACATTATATGTATTTAGTGGTTGCAACATTATATGCAGTTGTCATACCATTATATGGATGCAGTGGTTACAACATCATATGCAGTGGTCACACCATTATAAGTATGTAGTGGTTACACCATTATATGCAGATATCACACGATTATAAGTATGTAGTGGTTACACCATTGGATGCAGTGGTTACAACATCATATGCAGTGGTCACACCATTATAAGTATGTAGTGGTTACACCATTATATGCAGATGTCACACGATTATAAGTATGTAGTGGTTACACCATTATATGCAGTGGTCATACCATTATATGTATGCAGTGGTTATAACATTATAAGCAGTGGTCATACCATTATATGTATGTGGTGGTTACAACATTATATGCAGTTGTCACACCAGTATATGTATGCAGTGGTTATAAAATTATAAGCAGTGGTCACACCATTATATGTATGTGGTGGTTACAACATTATATGCAGTGGTCATACCATTATATGTATGCAGTGGTTATATTCCGAACCATATGAATGTTTCGACCATATGGGTATATACTCATATGGTCCGACCGTACGCGTATGGTCGGGGTAATTAACACTCTGTTACAGTTAACTTTTAATACTTCTTAACTCTTCATATGGTATGACCGTTGCTTAAAAAAGACGCTACCCAGCAGGCACACAACGTTGAACCAACGTTGAAAATATGTTGAAATTTGGTTGTAGCGTTGATCAACGTAAAATCAACGTTGTATCAACGTCAATTCTATCAACGTTTAAATCACGTTGTTGAATCAACGTTGATTTGTGGTTAAAATTTTCAACGTTGAACTGCCAACTTTGAATCAACATTGAATTTGAGTTGATGCTTTCAATGCTTTAATTGGTTGAAAATATAACGTTGATAAACGGTTTAGTTAAGGTTGATGACTTTAAGTGTCGACCAAAATTTCAACTTCAAGATGAGATTGAACCAAATTATTCTCGAGTTTTTATTGGTTTAATGATGTTTTTGAATAAATTCAATGATTACTGTTTCATATATAAATTAATCTTTAAATTGCGATAAAATTATTATAATTATTATAATTACTTGAAACGGATATCTTTTTCTAATTGGCACATGCGTAGAAGACCGACATTTTGAATTTATTTGCGCCAATTTGATTACGACATCAAGTTAAGAGTTGCTCTCAGCAGTGTAAAGTAAGTATAATTTTCATTTCTTGTTTAATTTAATGATAGTTATATGATAATTTAAGATATACAATAGTGTAGCGTTTACCGTAATTATATGCATGATATGAGTATAGTGATTTAAGCAGATCAGATATAATTTATAATTATACACACATGTGTTTGTAGTCTCGGGGAACAGCAAGGTTGACCTTAAGATATATTTGTACATTGATTGGGTGCGGCAACTTATTATGTTAAGACTTGAAAAGGGAGAGTGATTTTATGAACATTGATTTGGTAATTTAAAGCAAAAGCGTATGGCAAAGAATTCTATCATTGCAGATATTGGGAGGACGCGGAGTCATAATATATCATGGAACATCGGTTGAAAAAAAAAAATATTCGTCTGGCAAATAATAATATATAATTATTGAAGTTCACCTATGCGATCTAATACTAGTTCTTTTACATGTTTTATATGCTGATATAATTACAAGTCAAAGATTTACAACACATGGCATTCTTGACCTTGCAACACATTCAAAACAAACAAATTCTTTTTTTCTGGGTCAGAATAGATGTCACTCACAGCATGTATTCCGAGGATTTATCAATGAAGCAATACGGCAGATAAGAAACAGGTGTGACCATAACAAATTAATACACAATGATCTGTCCATTTTCAACGTGGTCTATATGATAACTCTAAATAGATGCTTTATCAATTGACCGTATTGAATTATTACTGCACAAAAAAAGTCAAGGAAATAAAACAAATATTATCTATTTTTAATGTCTAAACTTAATCCATATGCATGCAAATGAAAGTTAAATAAGACGTATCACGAAAGACTGGAATATATTGCAGTTTAAAGAAAAATGTAAACACAGGTTCAAAGTTTAGCAACCGTGCCGAAAGTATCTATTGATGAAAGATCATGAAAAAATTAGATGTAAAGTATGACATATATTGTTTCTCGAGATGAGTGACTGTCAAGATCTTGATGCTTGTGGTGCATTATTGTTTCTCAAGATGAGTGACTGTCAAAATCTCGGTGCTTGTGGTGCAGTTTTGTATCTCAAGATGAGTGACTGTCAAGATCTCGGTGCTTGTGGTGCAGTATTGTTTCTCAAGATGAGTGACTGTCAAGATCTCGGTGATTGTGGTGCAGTATTGTATCTCAAGATGAGTGACTGTCAAAATCTCAATGCTTGTGGTCCCCCTTGAGAGGGAAAAATTGGTTGATTATATAATGAATCACTGAAGCATGACTTGAGCCCCCCCTTTTCCCTCTATTATTAAGTCAGTGGACCCCTTATGAAAAGTTCAGGATCTGCCACTGATTCCAGAATCATGTTTGATTCTCGACTGGACAAACTTCCCGTAATGCTACAATAATAATTATTGGACTTAAGTTTTTCAACCAATTATTGAAAAAATGTAAGATCACAACAATAGATTATAGTGATCTCCGAGGAAAATTCAAATCAGAAAGTCCTCAATGAAAGGTTTTGGATGTCCAAATTTTGTAAGCGTGTTTATTTATTAGTTCAGGAGGGAATTAATAATTTGAAAATGCTGTAATTAAATAAACGTATTTTTTTTTAGATGATGTCTTAAAAAAAATCCATGTCTGTAAAGTACATCTCGGGTAAAAAGAATAAATATGCCTATGGTGTCCAAGCCTGACCGATTGAAATAATAAGAGGTGAGTATTGAAATATACACCATTGTTTTTTTTTTTCACATAAAAGTGTGTGAGATTTTGGTCACAATTTCTTTTAAATTGGCCCTGCATCTTTGTCTACTAAAATCTTTAGGTTTGTTTTTATTGAATTGATTTATTATTTACTATCTGAACTCAAGTTTTAAAAAAACGGTCATGATAGCTATTAATAAATATTTAAAGAAATAACTATATCATTCATATGACACTAGAGTTCTTTATTTGGGCTGCATAATGAAATTAACCCACTTATGTAAAAGATAGTACAATATGTTTTTTGTTCTGTTGCAGATGCTGTAGTAACAAGTTTCGAATGTAAAAATTAGAGACCACAATATGGAACAACAGTACAAGATGTCTAGCAGATGGACTATTTTTTTTTTAAATAAAATTAAGTAATCAGATTAATTGTGTTTGTTTGACATTGTAAGGGGCATATGTGGGTAACTTGTTATATAACTACTGTGTTATGTCACAAACATATTTTGAGTGTGAACATAATAGTTATAGGTAAAGCAAGATCATGTCTATTAAGAAAAGTGAAGGCACAAAAATGTATAACAACAGAACTACAAACTACATGTACACCAACCACCAACATATAGTTGTGCGATAGTTTTATTACACATAAAATGGCATTGATGGATATAATAAAGGGTAATAATTTCAGCTGTTAAAAAGGCTCAATTCAACCATTGTTCAACATCCTATTCTCCACATTTACCACATTAAAAGTTTACCTGGGCACACATCCAACCTATTTTCAACATACACTGATCACAGTTCAACAAACATTCGACCTGATTTCAACATACACTGACCACAGAACAACCAACATTCAACCGGATTTCAACATACACTAACCACACTTCAACCAACATTCGACCTGATTTCAACATACACTTACACAGAACAACCAACATTCGACCTGATTTCAACATACACTTACCACAAAACAACCAACATTCGACCTTATTTCAACATACAACAACCACAATTCAACCACCAATCGACATGTTTTCAACAAACCTCGACCAAAATTCAACCTATTTTCAACGTTGAAATCTGACGTTGAAACAACGTTATGTTTTCAACGTCATATCAATTTTCAATCCAACACTACTTTTCAACATGAATTCAACGTTGAAATCTGACGTTTGTTCAATGTTGATTCAACGTTGTTGTGTCTGCTGGGTATCATATAGGCGATTTTATTATTTTTATCCTTCGGATGACGGAGTTTAGGAGAGGATAAAGCGTAAACTACGTTTGTTCGTCAGTCTATCACGGTTAAACTTTGCATTTAGGTCAAAATCAAAACAAACTGGGAGTCAAGGAAGAATGTTTTACTATAAGTGTTCATATTTTGGATAGTAACGAATGTCCATGAAAAAAATGGGTCATCTCGACCTTATTTAATTCTCGGTTTTTCATTTATAAACAAAGAAAGATATATTTTGCATCACCCATCTTTGAAAATAACAATGACAATGAAAAAATGTAGGTCGCCTCGACCTATAATTTACACACGAATGATTTTGATTTTTGTTAAGGTCTGGAATATGGCACAAAAAAATCAAGTGTTGTCACCTCAACACCAAAAAAACTCGACAACCGTTATTATGTCTCTTAATAAAAAAAAAACCTATTGTTTTTTTCTGTAAATTTGTGTTGTTGGTGTATTCATTCTTCTCACATGCTGTACAAACTTTAAAAGACTTTACCAACTGAAACCGTTGTTAGGTAATGACCATTTAACTTCAGGTGGGTGGGGTGGGTATGTTTTTTTTTCTTCTGAAAAGGCCATTTTTATTCCCAAATTGATGAAAATCTACTTTTGAACAAAATTCTGTTCAAGCAGAGGACACAAAGGATTATATTGAATCAAGATTTTCTCAATACATTGTGTAAAATTTTGAAAAAAATAGTTTCATTGATAGCGTTAAAAAATAAATAAAATTGTTCACCAAATAAATGTCTAACTCGAATTTTTGAAAATGAATGGTTGCTCCCTTAAGAAGCTGTTTCCAATAATCATCAATACTCTTTTAAGAAAATCATATGAAACACAAGCCTTGGTAAATTATATGAATTGGGAAATGTATCTTTGTCTTTGTATCTATATATTCTCCACAATCAGAAGTATCATTTATTTAGAAATGGAAAATAATGTTTGGATTATAAGTACTGTAGTTTATAAATTTATAAATTATTAAGAAACTAAGGTTTCAACTCCCTCAGGCAAAGTTGGCTTTAGATGAATTTGGCTATTTATTTTAGGTATTTGTTAACATACAGCTCTTCACCGGTTTCGGTACTTATACATCTTTGGATTTCAAATGTTTGGCTTTGAGCGTTCCTTGATGAAGGTAAATCCAGAAAAGCGCTTCGGACGCAAGAAATTAATAACGTGTTGTTTTCAATATTTTACATCACTGGGTCGATACCTCTGCTGGTGGACTATCAGTCCCCGAGGGTATCATCAGCTCGGTAGTCAGTATTTCGGTACTGACATGATTTAACAAACTTTACTAAAATTGTCCGTTTATAAATTTAAAAATTATTAAGAAACTAAGGTTTCAACTCCCTCAGGCAAAGTTGGCTTTAGATGAATTTGGCTATTTATTCTAGGTATTTGTTGACATACAGCTCTTCAACGGTTTCGTTACTTATACATCTTTGGATTTCAAATGTTTGGCTTTGAGCGTTCCTGATGAAGGTAAATCCAGAAAAGCGCTTCGGACGCAAGAAATTAATAACGTGTTGTTTTCAATATTTTAATGCATATTCAGAATAGATTTTCAAGGAAGGTATTCGTTCACAAACAGTATAGTATCGGGTATTGTATTTATTGGTATAAAGACAAACAACACCACATGGAAAACGCAACACCAACTTAAACCACTAGGCAGACTATCCCATCAAAATATAAGATAAAAGAAGTAATTCATGCATTGAGTTAACTTCACAACGTTTAGCAAAATCAGCATACCACTATTTATATACTATTTTTACTGGAAAAGATCAGTTCAATCACCACGGTCAATTCCTTGAACAAATGATTCAAAGCAGAGATGTTAAAAATTTTAATAAAATATAACGTATATTAATACTATTAAAACTTATGCACTGCATTAATCTCTTCAAACTAATCTTACGACAATTACTATGAATTATACAAAAAATAAACAATGACTATTTATTATTTATAACTGTTGGTGTAAATGTCCTTTGGTTTTTTGAGTCTTTGTTTACTCCTTGGTTTTGATTGTTATTGTCTTAAAGGTTTACTAACAAAAATGATTTTAAATATATTCATCTCTAATAGGTCAATCAGTCTTGATTGACATTGCCACCCAAAAAAAATAGCTGTATCCAGTATGGCACAGCTATTGCTGTGTAATTTAAACACCAGTCTCATGATAATGGCATAGATCTATTTTCTTCATTAGTAAAACTGTCTGCAGTGCCATTGGAATAAGCGAATTTGAAACATCGAATATCGCTTTCAGTAGCATTGCCTTGTCGGAAAAAATAGTTTCGTCATTGTCACACAATGTTATTCTCAAGTTTGTGGTAAACAATTCCTTCACAGCTTCTGTGCTACTACAGTTCAGCATCTTCAATGAGAATACTACATAACGAACATATCACAATGACTTCATACTAATTAAATATACTATCGTATGATTGCAGTATATACACGCGTGATCATAATTTAACATAAGCATACTAAAAGTTGAATCAATATACTATATACGCAGCTACAGTTTCAATGAAACCTGGTATTGAAAGAGTAATATATTTATATATTTACACTCAAAATGAAGGTATTGTTCTAATGTTGCTACAGAGACATGAAAGTTCACAGTGGAAAAATTGAAATCACATTTTTGACGTAAAAAAAAGTGTTCTCAACTGACATTCGTTGTGAATTTATTAATATAGGTCAATATATTCAGCAGACTTTTCTGTACCGGCAGTTTGGAATAGATGCAATCAACATTTATTAATGTTAATTAGTTATTGAGAAGACCTAAGCAGATTAAATAATCATTCGTTTAGCCTTGTTAAGTAATCACCTGTTTGCCTATACCAAGTTTTCATGGGGAAAAAAATAAAATATACTGGTACTAGATAAAGCCAAGTTTTTTCAAAATTGCTTTCATTGGTGTTGCTATACATTTGTGTTTTTTTTCATTTTCATCGTATAAACTTGCTATAGCCATAGCTATACATCCTGTTGGATTTGGCTGATTGTCAGACCTGACAGTTGTTTTATCTTCAACAATATAAATGCATGTACCCGAGTCACCTGGTGCAAACGAAAGGTTTTCAAACAGTACTTGGTTGAAAAACCGAAAGGAGTGTCTGCCACTTTTTATATTTTCTTCCAATTTTGGAAGAACTACTTCTTGAAAATGAACTTGGAAAGGAACGTGCTGTAATCTTGGACATGCGCTTTCAATATTTTGTATTTGACCTTGCAAATCTTCAAAATATAAAGTTGAACCACGTGGCTTCGTTTTGAAGTTATCATCATCCTTATCATAATCTTCAAAAGTTACATCTGATTCAGAATACCCAGAGGTGAGACCAACATATCTTGCTTTCACTGTACCACGCAATGTTCTCAGTGAAATATAATTGTCATTGAGGTATGGACTTTTAATACCTACAAAAAAGATGACAAGGATATATGTCCATAGAGAAGGAGGCAAAACTTGCACAATCAAATTTCGATGTTCAGTGTTCAGTGCAATTATTTTAATATTCACCATACTGTTGCATATATCTAAACCAAAACATTTACCTACTTTAATCACATCTCAAACTCTTTCCTGATACGGAACAGACGGACGGATGAACGGTCCAGAAAACATAATGCTCCTCTTCTCACGTTAGATGGCAAAAAAAAAACCCAAGAACTAATATCATTTTGCTTGTAAGTGAAATATGATGAAAAAGTAATAGATATGATTAATTTAGAAAATTTTTATAGGGAACCCTGTGTCTCGCCTTCGATTGCTACTGTCATTGTAAAGGTGTAATGTTGACTTAAAAAGTGTTTTCATTTATCAGTAAAATACAGCATTTAACCAGCATTCTTATAGTATTGCATGGCAATACATGGTCTCCTACGGATTGAAAATGCATTACTTATTGTTGTGCGTTTGTTTTCTCTATATTGGCTAGAGGTATAGTAGAAGGGTTGAAATCTCAAAAAACATGTATAACCCCACCACATTTTCGCGCCTGTCCCGAGTCAGGAGCTTCTGGCCTTTGTTAGTCTTGTATGCTTTTTAATTTTAGTTTCTTGTGTATAGTTCTGAGTTTAGTATGACGCCCTTTTCACTGGACTAGTATACATATTTGTTTATGGGCCCGCTGAAAGACGCCTTCGTGTGCGAGGAGTTTATCGCTGCATTAAAGACCCATTGGTGGCCTTCGGCTGTTGTCTGTTCCATGGTCGGGTTGTTTTCTCTTTGGCACATTCCCCATTTCCATTCTCAATTTTATCTAGTAATTAATTAGTATCTCATCAAAAGATTAATTCTAGGGAAAGTAAAAAATATGAGGTATTTCCCTTTGAACAGAAATCTAGTAATTAATAAGTTTTTTTTTGTAAAAAATTAAGTCTTTTTAGGGCTTTTTAACTGAACAAGGAGAAAAGCTAAAACTGTGAAAATCGAACTTGACCTATAACTTGTCATAAAAATACAATACACCAAATATCAAATCAATTTTTTCAAGCATGAAGAAAAAAGTGTAGAACTGATTTGCCGGACTGACAGATGGACAGTTCGACATACGGACGGACCGACAGACGGACGGAGTACAAACCTAAAGTCCCCTTTGACTTCGTCGGTAGTGGACGACAAAGAATCAAAACATTTCCTTTAGATGCTATTTCTTGATATTGAAGATGAGCTTCTGTCCAAGTTCTATAAAAATCCAGGAAGGTTTACAAACTTATAAAAAAAAACTAGACTGCTTATAAATGTATCAATGTTAAATGTGTTTCTGTTAAAGATATATGGACCAAGGCCTGCCTCATCAGTATCCCTGACCATATGTTTTCCTGTATGTAATATTAAGAATTTTTCGAATTTGATTTTCTTGTATATATGGAGATATTGTTGCAGTTCCCTGTAACCCCATACGTAAATCTTAAACAATTCTTAGTATAACAAAAAGGAAAACATATTGCCATTATATCATATATTATCATTATGTCATATCAACATAATTAATTTGTGTAAAAAAAAAACTAACAAGTGAAACTGCGAGCTACTGCTCACTGATGATACCCCCGCCGCAAGTGGATAATATTAATAGTGTAAAAATATGGAAGTGTTCGGTAAACAGGAAGTTGTCGAGTGATGAATCTGAAAACGCATCACACGGTATAGCTGACTTATAAAAATCCTGAAACCAAATTTCAGAAATCCTTGTATTGTAGTTCCTGAGAAAAAGGTGACGAAAATTTGTAACTTGGTTATCATGTGCATGATGTGTAAAATCATACAAGTGTTCGGTAAACAGGAAGTTGTCGAGTGATGAATCTGAAAACGCATCACACTGTATACCTGACTTATATAAATCCTGAAACCAAATTTCAGAAATCCTTGTATTGTAGTTCCTGAGAAAAATGTGACGAAAATTTTCAACTTGGCTATCATGTGTAAAATCATACAAGTGTTCGGTAAACAGGAAGTTGTCGAGTGATGAATCTGAAAACGCATCACACGGTATAGCTGACTTATAAAAATCCTGAAACCAAATTTCAGAAATCCTTGTATTGTAGTTCCTGAGAAAAATGTGACGAAAATTTTTAACTTGGTTATCATGTGCATGATGTGTAAAATCATACAAGTGTTCGGTAAACAGGAAGTTGTCGAGTGATGAATCTGAAAACGCATCACACAGTATACCTGACTTATATAAATCCTGAAACCAAATTTCAGAAATCCTTGTATTGTAGTTCCTGAGAAAAATGTGACGAAAATTTTCAACTTGGCTATCATGTGTAAAATCATACAAGTGTTCGGTAAACAGGAAGTTGTCGAGTGATGAATCTGAAAACGCATCACACGGTATAGCTGAATTATATAAATCCTGAAACCAAATTTCAGAAATCCTTGTATTGTAGTTCCTGAGAAAAATGTGACGAAAATTTTCAACTTGGCTATCATGTGTAAAATCATACAAGTGTTCGGTAAACAGGAAGTTGTCAAGTGATGAATCTGAAAACGCATCACACGGTATGGCTGACATATATAAATGTTGATACCAAATTACAGAAAGGGTGGACATGTAGTTCCTGAGAAAAATGTGACGAAAGTTTCATGGGACGGACTGACTGACGGACAGACTGACGGACGGACGGACGGACTGACGGACGGACGGACGGACGGACAGACAGAGGTAAAACAGTATACCCCCCCCTTTTTTAAAGCGGGGTATAAAAAAACACACCAAAATATAGCATAGAACTAACAATTTTCAAAGAAGTGAAAACAAGGGAAAACTATATAGCATTGTATCTCATATTATCATTTAAAACTGGTTGAACTTCTTTGTCAAAAAGATTACTAGAAATTTTTATTGGGGGATCTCCCGATGAACAAATCTTTGCTTTAACCTATCATGATTTATTTTCGTGTTTCGTTAGGTATTCTAAACTTAAGATAAGATTACCATTGCTCCTTATAAGATTCCTAGGAAAACATTTTTATTATAATACTATTGTAGCTAAGAAATAAACCTACGGTTTTGGTAATAAGTGGCTGTAAAATCACGCTTTTATCTTGATTTCTACAGAAAAAACTTTATTTATTTACATTTTTCTCTAGACCTACTTTATTTAAAAGTAAATAATCTACAAAAGATAGTGGTCCCAGGTTTGAGTCTAGATACTAGTTGAGTAAATCAATTCCATATCACCTAAATACGTGTCCATAGGAAATGCATATAATTACAAGGGATTATGGTAAGATATGCTACATTGCTCCTCGACCCAACTGATTAATTTGCTGTTTTTCTGTTATTGAATCCCAATCGTCCCCATCTTTTATTAAAATTGATCCACAATGTAGGACTTGTTGTCTTTTTTCCATTTCAGGTTCATGATCGTCAATAGAAAATCATTAATAACGCATATTTGATCATGGCGAACAAGTGCCTAAGAGTATTCATGACCCGATTGAGACATTTTAATGAGTATGAGTTCGCATGCATAGGAGGAAAAGATTACCCTGTCGACGCATCTTGTTCCTCTTAAGAGTTCATGCAATTCATCAAGGTTTTATTGCTACGTGGATTCGTCTCTTCCTAAATCAGTTTTGTACATCGGTTTACTACTGTCGCCTTGCGGTCCGTTTATGAGTGTGTTCATGCTTTATGCATTTAAACATGTTAAAAATGCATTATTTTTTCATTGGATCGTGTTAAGATAAAAGAGGGGTCTAAATTCAAGTTCAAAGAAATGTTTAATAGTTTGTCAAAATGTTGTTTAGATCATGTTTTTTTTTCTTAAAAATATAATAAAAAGTATGGGTCGCTGAACATTTTTCACGCTACAGGTTGTGCAATATTGTCAGATTTTGTATAACTTGTGTATGGAAAGTCCATTTTTTTCTGTGATGAAAAAAAACCATAGAAATTAAGATAAAATATAAGTAGATAGCCTCATACTATTCAATCAGATAAGAAAAAGTAAACAAGAGTGCACAGGCTGAAATGTCTCGCCTTCTTCACTAATCATTGATATTATGTTGATAGTCCTAAATGTAAGTTTTACTACAACTATCACATAAAGTTAACATGATTTAAGAAAATTAGGTCAAGGACATATAACAAAACAAGAAATACACCTTACAATCATTCAATACACTAAGTATAGTTGACCTATTGCTCAGAGTTTCTAAGAATCAGACTTAACCAAGAAAACTAAACATTGACTAATGAACCATAAAATTTAGTTCAATGTCAGATGAACCATTCCAGGCAGACATGTTCAGCTTACAATTCTTCCATACAACAAATATAGTTAACCTAATGTTTATAGTTTAAGAACAATAATGTGTCCCTAGTACATGGATACCCCATCCGCACTCTAATTTGCTATAATCAGTGGAGCGTGAAAATGGGGTTAAAACTCTAATTTGGCATTAAAATTGGATATATCATGTCATAGGGAACACAAGTTTCAAGGTAATTGAATTTCAACTTTAACTTGAAGTGGGACAGACAGACGAACGAACGGACGGACGAACGATTTGATGCACGAACGGACGGACACACAGACCAGAAAACATAGTGCCCATCAATTGGGCATCAAAGCAGACCAAAACCCAAAATTAAACACTGAGCAATGAACCATGAAAATGAGGTCAAGGTGAAATAAAACCTGCAAGACTCACATGCACATCATCAAATATTTCCATACACCAAATATAGTTGACCTGTTGCATGTAGTGTTAGAAAAAAAGACCAAATCCCCCAAACTTAATTTTGACAACTGAACCGTGAAAATGAGGTCAAGGTCTGATGATGAGACATACCAGCTAGACATGTACATCTTAGTAGAATAGTAAATAAAGGCAACAATAGTAAACCTATTGCATACAGTTAAGGAAAAACAGACCAAGCACAAAAATTTAACTATAACCACTGAACCATGAAAATGAGGTCAAGGTAAGATGACATCTGCCAGTTGGACATGTACACCTTAAAATCATTCCATACACTGACTATACTAGACCTATTGCTTATAGTATCTGAGATATGGACTTGACCACCAAAACTTAATCTTGTTATCTACCCTTATGTGGGAAAGTTGAAAAAAAATCATCGAACAAAAACATACGGCCGTATAATATGATAAAACACTATCTGAAAAACACTGAAAATTAAAAAAAAAAGTTATTTTTAAAAGTTTGCTTCACACAATATCTAATAATATTGAAAACAATATTTCAGCAATATTTTTTTAAAAAGTTTGTCAAATTAATTGATTTCTAAATGACTACGAAGCTGTCTCTAAATCAATAATAACAGAACTATTGATATAACTCAAACAAACTACCAAAAAATTGTAACGGTAGAAATGTTGCACCAATTACAACTGATTTTTATAGTTCCTTCTGATGTTGTACTGTTATACCACTTTCCCAGGTTAGAGGGAAGGTTGGGATCCCGCTAACATGTTTAACCCCGCCACATTATTTATGTATGTGCCTGTCCAAGTCAGAAGCCTGTAACTCAGTGGTTGTCGTTTGTTACATATTTGTTTTTCTTTCATTTTTTTACATAAATAAGGCCGTTAGTTTTCTCGTTTGAATTGTTTTACATCGTCTTATCGGGGCCTTTTATAGCTGACTATGCGGTATGGGCTTTGCTCATTGTTGAAGGCTGTACGGTGACCTATATATAGTTGTTAATGTTCGTGTCATTTTGTTCTTTTGTGGATAGTTGTCTCATTGTCAATCATACCACATCTTCTTTTTTATATGTCTGATAAGCTTTAATTTCATGTTTTTTAATAAGGGTATATACAAGTGAGCATCTTAGCAAAATAAATGTAGAATTTGTCCTTGAGACACAGATGATGCCCCGCTAGGATATCATATAAGGTTTGTAAAGAGCATAACTCTAGATCTCTTTTTTTTTCGATTTGAAAATAAACGCATCATCCTGGTAATACATATCAGGATTAAAAATTTGTTTCCCGGATGCAAGTCTCCAAAAGATATCACCAAGTGAAACTGTTTCGACAAATGGCTTTGTTTTCGCTAAGTACTTTACCTTTTATTTCTCAAATTCTCCAAATCTATAATCAGGAAGAGCATTATATTAAACAGGAATGAAAGTATTACATTACCTAAAAAATCTACTGATTTTGCATCTAACATTGTGTCGTTCAAAATATCGTGTTGATCAATTTTGACGTTATCCTCATCTAGTATCACTACAGCTGCGTCTACACTTGTTTCATGTTCATTGCCGTAGTGGAAAGCCTCATTGAATACCCACCCACATCCAATTTTTAAATCTGGATTAATTTTGTCAAAACATATAACTTGAGTTTTTGAAAGATGACGTTCACTTTTATTTCCAGCAATAAGTGTTTCCTTGTTCTGAACAACATGGGCACATGTCAAAAAAGCATTGAAACCATGCATTTTAACAAAACCACCCAACGTTCCAGATGGACTCGACAAACCAATATGGTCACCTATTTTAATCTTTGCCATGAATCTTACATGTCCTTCAGCTATGGAAGTATCTTTGCCGTTATCGGTTTGAGGAAAATGTGCTTCACCAAATGGAATCACTCCTTTCTTCTGACACCACAGCTGTATTTTCGTTTTCCTTAAAGGGTGTACACATATCATTGTTAATTTGCTATGTTTTTCGAATAAAGCAACTGCCTGATCTCCTGGTATAGACATCGGCGATTGCCCTAAAGGGTTAGTAGGTGACAGCTCAGTCGGTTTATCAGTGCATTGGCTTTTTGTATTTTCATCTGTATTTGTTGGAAAACTTTGATTTATTGGAATACTATGAAAATACCTCGGTATTCCTTTCACAAACTTGTCAACTTCGACAATAATGACTGCTTCCTTGGAGCAGATTCTAGAATGACCTTTCCTATTATGTCTATCACATAGACAAAAGAAGCCAGGCCATATATCGATAACTCTATCAAAAACACATCTTGTTTCCAATTCTATGCGAAACTGTTTGATAATGCTCCAGCTAATTGCCTTAGAAATAGAGCTTCTACTTTTTTCCATTGAGTCAATCAAAATATCACTCAGCTCAGCCGGTTTGATATGTTTTGCTAAGAGCAATCTTGCTGCCAAATCATAATTCTGTTGAATGCATTCTGACATCGTTAAATTTTCACTACGTTTCATATGATTATACATCCTTTCAAACACAGTGGTAGATTTTCCAGGGGAACTGTCGTTAGAAGATACCTTTGTTTGACCTACAATTCAATGTATACTCCAAGTAAACTTTTTCTCTTAAACAATATATGATTTTGTTGATTGGAGTACAGAACCAATGCAATCACATCAGCTAGAAATTATTAATATGAAATGACTATTATCTGTTTGCATTGGATGTATAATTCATGTAAAAGTGTTTTTTTTTTTATAGTTTTGTGTATACAACTGGGTATTAAACTAATAAATGGGGAATGTGTCCATAGGGACACAGAGGATGTCCCTTCTAGCATATAACGATATAAAGGGACATAACTCGAGAACTGTGAAAGTAAAGCTGTCAAAATTTGAACTTAATCTGAGTTTAGTTGTAATAAGCATTTCATTAAACTTAATTGAGACACATTTAAGTTAAGAGAACAGAAACGAAAAAAATTAGTAATATTTCCATTTGTAAAGGGGCATAACCCTTGAATGGTACTACTTGTAGGCCCAAGACCACAATTAATGACCGCTCTTTTTATTGTCCACAAATATAGTTCCTTTTAATTAGAGTGTATTTTTCCTTATTTTATTTTCTTCCCCTTTCTCACTAATTTCTTAGATTTTTTTTTTTACACAAAACAAATGTCAAGATTTTACAAATCAATTAAAGATTTCTTCTTCAAACTTTTTAAATCTAAAATTAAATAGTTGACACAGTATAGGTTTCTGACACAGAATGAATGTGGTCTAATGAACTTAAAAGTTTTTTTTTGCCTTTGAGCAATTCACTATGCTGTTGAATATTAATCCTCTCAGAAAAATGTTTGAAGAAATTTTCTTTTTATTTATGAAATCTAAAATGAGAAAAATTTAACCCCCCCCCCCCCACCTTTGTTTTCACATCCCCGTTTCACTTTTTCCAAAACTGATATCAATTCAAATTTCTAATGGAGTTTGCAACAATAACTACTCTTTTAAATACATCATAAAATATTAAAATGTAAAATAAAGTGCTTGTTATCACTGAATGGTAAAGATTGGATGGCAGTAAAAGTTAATATACATTGTTTATTGTATAAAACAATAAAAAAAAACTTCATCAGCAACATTTTATATTGGCAAATTTCCGATGAAGTTATTTACATAAAGTTATTGGCAAATAAAAATAGAAAACAAGAGGCTGTCACAACGACAGCAAACCGGATTTATTTACATTTATTTGTGTCCTGGCAATATCACAAGAACCATTACTGATGAATGGTGAAAGTGAAAATCATCAATATCAAATTTGACCTCTATTTTGTCATCAGTATCAACATTTTGAAATAATAATATTTGAAAAGCTTAGATTGAATGGTTCATGAGTAAATGCAACAACGTGAATGGAAACGCCATTTTACGATCTTTCAAGAACCATAACTCCTGAACAGTAAAAGTCAAAATCGTCATTATGGAACTTGACCTCTATTTTGTCATCAGTAACAACATATTAAAATTTCAAAAGCTTTGGTTGAATGGTTCATGAGAAAATGCACGGACACGACGGGAAACACCATTTTTCAATCTTTCAAGAACCATAACTCCTGAACGGTAAAAGTCAAAATCGTCATTATTGAACTTGACCTCCATTTTGTCATCAGTAACAACATATTAAAATTTGGGAAGCTTTGGTAGAACAGTTCATGAGTAAATGCACGGACACGACTGAAAACTCCATTTTTCAATCTTTCAAGAACCATAACTCCTGAACGGTAAAAGTCAAAATCGCCATTATTGAACTTGACCTCCGTATAGTTGTCAGTAATAACATATTAAAATTTTAAAAGATTTAGTTGAACGGTTCATGAGTTAATGCACGGACAACATTTGATTGCCGTCTTTCAAGAACCATAACTCCTGAACGGTAAAAGTCAAAATCGCCATTATTGAACTTGACCTTCGTATAGTTGTCAGTAATAACATATTAAAATTTTAAAAGTTTTGGTTGAACGGTTCATGAGTTAATGCACGGACAACATTTGATTGCCGCCCGCCCGCCCGACCGCCCGGCCGCCCGCCCGCCGTACATCCCCAAATCAATAACCGACATTTTTGTCACAAAAATCCGGTTAATGACATCATAGTCATGTCTGGCAAATGTCAAACATACATTATCTAAAAACATTTTAGATAAGATAAGGAAAAAAAGCTTCATCAGCAACATTTTATATTGGCAAATTTCCAATGAAGTTATTTACATAAAGTTATTGGCAAATAAAAATAGAAAATGACATCATAGTCATGTCTGGCAAATTTCCAACATATATTATCAACTACTATTCCATACAAAGAAAGATAACTCCAATTGAAAATTAATTGCTATTGCACAATATTGTGCAATTAGATATTTCTTGCTATTGTGCAATACTGTGCAATTGAAAATTTCTTGCTATTGCACAATACTTAATATGGAATCCTGATTTTGACCAACTTGAAAACTGGACCCATAATCAAAAATCAAAGTACATATTTAGATAAAGCATATCAAATAAGCCCAAGAATTAAATTTTTGTTAAAATCAAACTTAGTTTAATTTTGGACCCTTTGGACCTTAATGTAGACCAATTTGAAAACTGGACCAAAAATTAAGAATCTACATACACAGTTAGATTTGGCATATCAAAGAACCCATTTATTCAATTTTTGATGAAATCAAACAAAGTTTAATTTTGGACCCCCATTTGGACCAACTTGAAAACTAGGCCAATAATTAAAAGTCTAAGTACATTTTTAAATACAGCATATCAAAGAACCCCAAGGATTCAATTTTTGTTAAAATCAAACTAAGTTTAATTTTGGACCCTTTGGACCTTAATGTAGACCAATTTGAAAACGGGACCAAAAATTAAGAATCTACATACATAGTTAGATTCGGCATAAGAACCCCAATTATTCAATTTTTGATGAAATCACACAAAGTTCAATTTTGGACCCTTAGGGCCCCTTATTCCTAACTGTTAGGACCAAAACTCCCAAAATCAAACCCAACCTTCCTTTTATGGTCATAAACCTTGTGTTTAAATTTCATAGATTTCTATTTACTTATACTCAAGTTATGGTGCAAAAACCAAAAATAATGCTTATTTGGGCCCCTTTTTGGCCCCTAATTCATAAACTGTTGTGACCTCAACTCCAAAAATCAATCACAACCTTCCTTTTGTGGTCATAAACCTTGGGTTAAAATTTCATTGATTTCTATTTACTTATACTAAAGTTATTGTGCGAAAACCAAGAATAATGCTTATTTGGGCCCTTTTTTGGCCCTTAATTCCTACACTGTTGGAACCAAAACTCCCAAAATCAATCCCAACCTTCGTTTTGTGGTCATAAACCTTGTGTTAAAATTTCATTGATTTCTATTCACTTTTACTAAAGTTAGAGTGCGAAAACTAAAAGTATTCGGACGACGACGACGCCAACGTGATAGCAATATACGACCAAAAAATTAGAATTTTTGCGGTCGTATAAAAAATTGACAAAAGTGCATGGTGCAAGTAATACTAATAGTCTAAGTCTAACGGTCAATGCACAGCAGGTGAAATGTGAAGTGCTATGCACTTTAAAATTGTATTCCTTTAAATAGATTGAACTCAATCTATATCGAAAACACGTATTACTGGTTGTTTAACCTTTTCTGTTTCACAGACTACTTTTTTTTTATTCTGTTGGATAGCTTGTGGTTAAAATATTGCCCTTTTGAGGCTGAAATTTCATTCAGGTTTTAAACAGTAAAGTTAATAAACTTTGCATCAGACCATACTGTCTACATATATAGTTGAAAGTGACATTCTTGTTACATCCAGGCTCCATGTTTTATCATATCTAAGCAAAGATTTGAGCAAAAAGAAGCATATCTCCATCTCCCCTATCATTTATATGCTTTTTAATATGCAAATGTGTGGAACAGCCTAAAGTAACTAGAGGCTCTAAAGAGCCTGTGTCGCTCACCTTGGCTTGTGCATATTAAACAATGGACACAGATAAATTCATGACATAATTGTGTTTTGGTGATGGTGATGTGTTTGTAGATCTTACTTTACTGAACATTCTTGTTTCTACAATTATCTCTATCTATAATGAACTTGGCCCAGTAATTACAGTGGAAAATATTTTCTAAAAATTTAGAAAAATTTATGAAAAATGTTAAAAATTAACTATAAAGGGCAATAACTCCTTAAGGGGTTAATTGACTATTTTGGTCATGTAACTTATTTGTAGATCTTATTTTGCTGAACGTTATTGCTGTATACAGTTTATCTCTATCTATAATAATATTCAAGATAATAACAAAAAACGGCAAAATTTCCTTAAAATTACCAATTCAGGACAGTAACCTAACAACGGGTTGTCCGATCCATGTGAAAACATCAGGGCAGATAGATCTTGACCTGATAAACAATTAAACCCTGTCAGATTTTCTCTTAATGCTTCGGTTTTTGAGTTATAAGCCAAAAACTGCATTTTACCCCCTATGTTCTATTATTAGCCGTGGCAGCCATTTTGGTTGATTGGCCAGGTCACGCCACACATTTTTTAAAACAAGTTACCCCAATGATGATTGTGGCCAAGTTTGGTTTAATTTGGCCCAGTAGTTTCAGAGGAGAAGATTTTTGTAAAAGATTACTAAGATTTACGACAAAATGGTTAAAAATTTACTATAAAGGGCAATAACTACTTCAGGGGTCAACTGACCATTTTGGTCATGCTGACTTATTTGTAAATCTTACTTTGCTGAACATTATTGCTGTTTACAGTTTATCTCTATCTATAATAATATTCAAGATAATAACCAAAAACAGCAAAATTTCCTTAAAATTACCAATTCAGGGGCAGCAACCCAACAACTGGTTGTCCGATTCATCTGAAAATTTCAGGACAGATAGATCTTGACCTGATAAACACTTTTACCAGATGTCAGATTTGCTCTAGATGATTTGGTTTTTGAGTTATAAGCCAAAAACTGCATTTTACCCCTATGTTCTATTTTTAGCCATGGCGGCCATCTTGGTTGGATGGCCGGGTTATGCCACACATTTTTTAAACTAGATATCCCAAAGATGATTGTGGCCAAGTTTGGATTAATTTGGCCCAGTAGTTTCAGAGGAGAAGATTTTTGTAAAAGATTACTAAGATTTACCAAAAATGGTTAAAAATTGACTATAAGGGTCAAGAACTCCTAAAGGGGTCAACTGACAACTGACCATTTTGGTCAAGTTGACTTATTTGTAAATCTTACTTTGCTGAACATTATTGTTGTTTACAGTTTATCTCTATCTATAATAATATTCAAGATAATAACCAAAAACAGCAAAAAATCCCTAAAATTACCAGTTCAGGGGCAGCAACCCAACAACGGGTTGTCGCATTCATCTGATAATTTGAGGGCAGATAGATCTTGACCTGATAAACAATTTTACCCCCATGTCAGATTTGCTCTAAATGCTTTGGTTTTTGAGTTATAAGCCAAAAACTGCATTTTACCCCTATGTTCTTTTTTTAGCCATGGCAGCCATCTTGGTTGGTTGGCCGGGTCACGCCACACATTTTTAAAACCAGATACCCCAATGATGATTGTGGCCAAGTTTGGTTTAATTTGGCCAAGTAGTTTCAGAGGAGAAGATTTTTGTAAAAGTTAACGACGACGGACGACGACGATGACGACAGACAACGGACGCCAAGTGATGGGAAAAGCTCACTTGGCCCTTCGGGCCAGGTGAGCTAAAAACCTGTTTTTTAAAGCTTGACATTGCTAAAGACCATTTTATCCACATGTGCTATATATATTTGCTATTTAAAACTTATATTTCCATTAAAAGTACATTTAAAACATGTTAAAGTTTTTTTGATAACTTAACAACTTCAGAAAATTGTGGTAAGTGAAAAATGTTACATTTCATATAAGGTCTCACTGCATTTGAAAACTGTTATACCATTTAGTTGAGGCAAACTAAAGTAAGAGAACCAAAAACCAACTTTGGGACGTACGTACGTACAGATGGACAAGAGTAAAACTTAATACAAACCATTACAATAACTCTCTTATCTTTTGTTTTTAATATTTAAACACCAAAACAATTATTATGTACTAAGAATAAATTTGTTTGTCAACTCAGCTGTACGATTTTGACGAAAAATGAAAACAGAGAGAATAAACAGCTGCGTCATGAGAGCATGATACGCATGTAATATTTTCAAAGAATTAAGTTCAATTATTTCTCAATATCAAATTTGAAATTAATGACAAATTAAAAGGGAGCTTACATCAATAGATATCAACAATTCACCAAAGTTGCATGAGAACTGTTGAAAGTATTTTTGAGTTAGGCAGCAACCAGTTGATTTCCTTGGGGGGGGGGGGGAGGCTATGGATTTTTTTTGAAAAAAAAGTTTGTTTCCAGATTTTGGAGAAAAAATAATTTGTTTTTGATTCTGAGACTTGCCGCGAAAAAAATAGTTTGTCCAGAAAAAAAATCCAAAGCCCCCCTCCCCCCCCCCCTTGCCCCAGAAAATCAAATGGTTGCTGCCTTATTGTCCGATAACTTGAAAACTTGAAAATCCACCTTTTTTAATGAATAAAATCCCATAACTTGGAAACATAAAATCTAAAATTTATAAAACACTAAAGGGAGCTCACGTCAGTAAATATAAACAATTCATCAAAGTTTTATGCAAATTAGTTAAAGCGTTTTTGAGTTAATGTCCGACTTGTTGATAACAGAAGGACGGATTAACGGTTTACCATAATAGGTCCCGCAAAAGGGCCTATACAAATGTACTTTGAGTATAGATATAACCATGCGTAGGACTAAGAAAGGAAAATTGACATACCTTTAGACTGCATAACTTTGAACAATGCTTTGAATGTTCTTTGAATATTGATGCCATTTATCAGATGTAAGTTGTGATTGTCACATGTAACATTCAACTTGAATAACCACTCTAAAATATATAACAAAAATTGTATTTACACTACATAAAAGAATCACAAATATACCACTTTTCTTAATATTTTGGTATCAGATGTTACTTTCTCATTTTGTGTACATTGTATGACATTCCTCTTGTTGTGTTGTTGTTACTCAGTTACTGCAAGTTACTGTTGATTCTTTATATATTTCTTATAAACAATGACCATGCACAACTGGCTTATCCCATATGTTGACTTGTACATACTCTTATTGTAAAAATTACAAAATCTGTCTGTTGAACCATATGCTCTCCTTTTCTGTAGCTTGGACTTGATAAATACAGCTATTTCACATACCACGCCTCTTGCTGGTTTTATTAATTTTTCAGATGCTCCAGTCGTCATACAAATATCCGTAATGGTAAGATAATGAAGCACAGTTTCACAACCGGAGCGAAATTTACTTCATTTTATGCAGACTATGGATAGCCTAGCTTGTAACTCTAACATATTGCTGAATGGACCGCCCTTCAGTACACCAGCTCCGGATCGCGCAGCTGTGAATGATTATTTCAATCGTCATCAAGATTTTATTGATTGTCAAATATTTTGGTTGTGTACTGTTGTTGTTACAGTTGTTATTGTTGTTGTTGTTTGAATTAATTTTGATTGAATGTTGCCATGACAATTCAATATCCAAACAAAATCAGTGTTTGTTATTTGTTGTAGTGAAATACAAATGAAATACAAATCAAGGCATCAATGGCGTCTGTTCGTCAGTTCTGATATTTGTTTAATTAACATCAAGTGATTATTTTGATCAAATGATATATTCAATAAATAAATGTTACTCATGAACCATAAGTGGAATGGACCTAGGGTATCTTGATTTGAGGTCCTTGGTCCAAAAGTCAAGGTCATATGCTAAATTTTTATTTTTGCTAATTCTTACATCTATTTATAAACCGTACCAGATACCAACAACATTTTATGATTAAATTGTTAATCCAACATGTTGAAATCCATAAAGTTTAGTTGAAAGATGTGTAGATATTAAATGGGAATGTTTGTCCCACTTAAAGTAAGAATTGTGCGTCACATGATATAACTTATTAACCCTGCCTTTAACAGACCTTTTGTCTTTGATTTTAGGTCCTTGGTTTAAAACCTTGTAATTGAGTTCAGGGTCATAGGTAAATTTGATGTTTTAGATTTTGACCTTTGCTTTAAATTCATATTCATACATGACATGATTTCTTATTGTCAGAGGTTGGCAAGTATGAACTTACATTTTAAATAGAATTTAATTATTCTCATATCTAAGTATATCGATAGCTACATTTTGTTCTAGCAATACATTTCTGTATCGAAATAAGTTTCTTTAATATTTCTCATATTGCAGTGTACAGTTCCACCCGAACAATTTTATCTTCCTATTCACTTTTTATCTTTTTGTGTGCATTTCTTTGTAACAAAAAAATATATCAACAAAAATATTTTCTGAATTTTTCTTTATTAGTGTTTTTATAAATTTAAAAACACGTCAGAGGGAATTCCCAAGCTGTGATAAAATGCGAGAGTTCTCTGAATTTCGATAAATTTTTTTTTGTCATTTAAGAACTGAAGTGGAGTTTTTCTTATATGTCACCGTTATGAAACTGATATTTGATATTGTACTTCCATAAAGAAATAGAGAACCATCTAGGTCGTTTATTTAACATTTAGTATACGTTCTTGCTCCAGGGTTTGTGTAGATAATTATGCGCATGCGTATAGTTTCTTGACTTCAAGGAGTATTAGATTGAATGATTGCTCTGGATTCCCCACTCTGTTGATTAATTTATAACCTATGTGATCATTTCCGGAGAGCCTGAGATCATCCCTAGTTTTTTGGTGGGGTTCGTGTTGTTTATTCTTTAGTTTTCTATGTTGTGTCGTGTGTGCTGTTGTTTGTTTGTCTTTTTCATTTTTAGCCATGGCGTTGTTAGTTTGTTTTAGATTTATGAGTTTGACTGTCCCTTTGGTATCTTTCGTCCCTCTTTTCTATGTATGTCTGTTATTGAGGGTTATTATTGTTGCATAATTTTAAATCATATGCATCATTTAAATTCAAATAAATGTAGTAAACATCGTAAAGCCTAAAAGGTGTAACTACAACACTCCTTCAGGCTAAATGGAGTCTTCCATATTATCGTTTCGAGTTGTTTCCCTTCCGTGAATTCTGAATCAAAACAACACGTCGAGAAAAACTAACTAGTTCTGTCGATAAACGTCGTATAATATTAAAAACGATCGCAATTTAAACCGAGGGATGTGTACGGAAAGGAGTCATGATCACAGACCCAAAGGAAATTTAATATTCAAAGAGTTAGGAATGGCGTTCCTTCTAGAATTTACGTAGGAAAATATTGATAAGTGCTCTCACTCTGAGTCTCAGTGTCTGCTGTGGAAAGTAAACTTGGAATTGATAGTACAAATCTAAGTTCATTGTTCATACACTTTTATCCGGCATTGGCTATTTTGTAACTATTCAGATTACGTAAATCACATTTTTCATGTGCAGTTGAATTAGTTTTGAAAATAATATTATCCAGCTACATGTATACATGTGTCAATGAAAAATGCCAATCGCATCCCTCAGAGCAATCTGTTCTTTGATAAATCACAAACCGTTGACGGTATAACCCTGAAATCTTTTTTTATTACCGGAGATTATACTGGTCAGTGGTTTTCCCGTTTGATGATGGTTTTACACTGGCATTTTTTTTGGCCCTAAATAGCTTACTGTTTGGTGTGAGCCAATGCTCTGTGTTGAAGACCGTACCTTTACTTATAATTAGTGTTGTCAACGAACGACCGAATACCGAATACCAAAAACGCTAACCTATAAATTATAGTGGTTTAATTTTATATATTGTGACTTGGATTTGTCTCATTGGCACTCATACCACATCTTCCTATATCTATATAATTATGATTCGACATCAATGATTTCCACCTGTACAACATCAATCCTTTTCTTAGTTTATTTCAAAATACATTTATTTTACAGTTTTGTAAAAATATTGTACAACAACTAAAAATGAAAATAACAGTAGCAATTCAACTTCAGTTAGTTTTGATACATCAAGAATCACAATAAATTACTAAGAACGGTTGATGGTATGTGTGTAGCTTTTTGGTAATTCTAAAATGATTGTAATTGTTATATACATACCCTTTTCAGTTGTGTTTTCCTGCAATATAGTCTCGTTTAGCTGTGATAAAGATGATGATCTAGACAAAGCTTGTGGTCTTTTAAAAAAACTCCATCTTAAAAAAAAAAACACTGTATGAACGAGGAATATATGAACAAATACTTTTTTCGCATTGGGAAGATCAGCATGTCATATTTACATATGACCTATCAATAAGAAACAAAAAGAACTGCACCGTGAGAGTATTATACGCCCTTCGCCAACTGGACATTTTTGGAATAAAAATTCAACTTATCAAGTTCCTAAACTCCGCAGCATCATTTAAGTTAATAATCAAAGTGCTTGTAAGCACTGAGGGTAAGGATTACTTTCATTTATCAGTGGGATGTAAAATTAAACATTGTATAAAGCTTTCGTTGTAATTGAATTAAGTACAACTATGGACTAAGGAAGCAAGTCCAATTATAAAGATCACTTGAACATAAACAATGACATCATTGATATGTTTTGAACATATATATAAGATCTTGATACCTTGCACAAACTATCTAATTTTCTTAACAACTACTACATCAGTTTGTAACTTGAATATCTGAGTATAGATTTCATTGATAAATGTCTGGAAACCTTCATGGATAGGATGTTTATAATGTTATGATCAATGCGCTATTTTTTGTGAATCACAAAATAAAATTGAGAATGGAAATGGGGAAAGTGTCAAAGAGACAACAATCCGACCATAGAGCAGACAACAGCCGAAAGCCACCAATGGGTTTTCAATGAAGCGAGAAACACCCGCACCCGGAGGAGTCCTTCAGCTGACCCATAAACAAATATGTTTACTAGTTCAGTGATAATAGGCGTCATACTAAACTCCAAATTATACACAAGAAAAAAAAATCATACAAGACTAAAAAAGGCCAGCGGCTCCTGACTGGGGCTGGCGCATAAATGAAACGGGGTTAAACATGTTTTTGAGAGCTCAACCCTCCCCTATACCTCTAGCCAATGTACAAAAAAAGTATTGATAAAACTTTGAAAATTTAGATATCAAATCAGTACCGTTCCATAGGATTTTGTTTGCATTTGAAGCAATCTTTACGTAACAGTGAGCTTTTAATCGAATTTAACAAGTCACCAAAGTTTCAAGCGTTTTCAAGTGATTTTCCGAAATTATTGGAAATTCCCTTTTTTCATGAATTAAGTCCAATACTCCCAAACGTAAAATCTAAAATTTATTAAAAAAGTAAGTGAATTTAAGTCAATAGATGTAAACAATGCACCGCAGTTTAATGAACATTTTGTAAACCCCAGAAAGACACGCATACAGTTTAAATAAAACTTATGAATGCGACTACTGAAGTTAATTACTAGTAATTGCGACACTTTGATTAATCTCCTTGGTACTTAAGTAGTGTATCAAACTTCAGTTATGAACTAAAATCTATATCTGAATAAAATAGTTTTGTTACAAAGTTGAACGATAAGCACGATGTTTATTAAAGACATTGTAATACTCACAAAACTTTCCGTAAACTTTCAGAGTCTTCATTGTAAAAATCTGAATAGATATAAATATTCAAGTATTTTCAATTATAAGAGTTATAATCAATTTATTTAACCGATTATATTGTTACAGGTGGGCGAGTAGGGGTCATGTGTGCTTTTTATATAGTATTGATTTTTGATAGTGTTCCCCTCGATAGTCTTGTTTCAAGTGTAGTCGGTTGACTCCAGCATACGCTTAAATAAATTAATCTTGTGTAAAAGAATGGCTTTTATTCTTGTCTAGTATGTATTTATCTCAATAACTGATATAAAATATAACAGTAATAACATTATCATACATGTAGTTAGTATAAATGAGAATAGTAAGATACTGGCCTTCCGAACCCCATATGTAACTTAATATACAGATTTGCAAGACTTTATCCTATCAATTATACTAATTCAATAATGAGAGAATGAAATATATTTATTTCATTAAATTACGGAATTATAGAAAGTTGTAAACGTGATGGGATATCGTATCTATACATCTTTAATAATTGTTATAAATTGCCAAAAACTACTATTAGAATTTGTAAACAGTTAACTGGTTCCGCATCTTGTCTTATATAAAACCACTTCCTATTGAAGACCTGCTTAAGCGGGAATGATTGTAAAACGGCATTTGGTTCCTGGAATTCTATGAGTAAGATTTTGGTTCAATATTCCGAAATATGTAAAAAGATGAAAAATAGCTTAATATAGAACTTGAAATGCTATTGTATAGCTTAAGGTAAAAAAGCGTTATATCGAAATTCATCCTGTCCTTGAAGGTTTGTTTGGTTTAAGCGTTCTGTTAAGCTTGACAGCAAGATACGATATGACAAAGTGGTGATGATAGAAGTGTTAAATAACGACCTTGACTGGCTAAACAGCCCTCGCACGGTCGGCTCGGTGCCCGAAGGCGTTAGGTGAGCGATTAAATATTTTGATGAGTGACTATGGAAAGTTGGAACAGGCCGGCCGCCATTTTGGTTTTGGTAAAATCTTTTTGTTTGTTGACTATTTTTATTTGATTACTGCCTTAACAACGACTGCTTTCAGATTGGTCAGCTTGGCAGCCCGCTAACCACGATCATAGGAAGCATCATCAGGACCAAAACCGTGAGACAGTGAAATGGAGGTCCATTATTCAACACCTAGGATACTGCCCTCGGACGTCAGTCGACATAAAACTTCCCCATCCATAATGGACTTTGGAGTGTATGCTGACGCAGGTTTACGCGGATAATGCCTAAGGTATTCTGACGTCTGTACAGCGTTGGATTGGTTTCTGTCATCGAAATTAGTAAGTCGTTGATCCATCTCTCAGTAAACCCTCATCGTAGATAGCGGGTAAAGGAGAGCTGATTCAGCACGTCTGTTCAGCTGTAATGACTGAGACGTGACTGAGATAATCTGGTGGTGTAATGAATGTAAAGTATTGATGTCAAAGTTCTTGTGCTACGCTGTATTTCTACTTGAACTGAAAATCTGCTGTAACTTTGAAATGCTAACGAAATCTCTGGCTCATGTCACTAAATGCCGTTATAAATCCACAAAACTACGAAAGTTTGCCCCTATATATCAATAATACCTTTATGTATTATTGTAATTTTATAGAGAAGTATCGTTAGCCGAAAGTGACCATTCATTGGAATGGCAACTTCTAGTACTATATGTGCGTAAACCAGCACCCGCCACAATGGAATTTACAAGGCAAACTACCCCTGTCCTTTATTTTTGGTTTTTGTTTGCTTGGTGCATATATCAACTGGAAATATCACATCATAATTATTCAAATGCAACTGAAAAGCCATTTCTGGATTCAACTTCATGAAGATGCTATAAGCCGTACATTTGGCACCGTAGTACGTTGTTGAGTAACGTTTTGGATTTTGAGTGCACTCTATGTATTCCTGGTAAAATATTGAGTCAGGGATTTCGTTACCGGTAGTTACTTAAAAGATTCCCATTATATTGTTACCAGTTTAACTCTGTTATGAGATCTCTGAATATTGTTACTATTGGTATAAATATTCATTTCATTATCAGTAAACAAACGCCACACAACGTTCACAAAATTTTGGTTAGAAAGAAATGCAGCATTAATATCACTGTTATATATATATATATGCACACGGAACTATAATGTCGATACCTATATTTTGACATTGCACAGGTCATATTTTTATATAAATGACGTCTTTACAATAAAACCAATGGATATTGGATGTGTACTGATTGTTATACTAGTCTTTAACAAATACATGTACACTATTTTGTTATAAGTTGTTTTAAGCTTTGAGCTAGCTGTCAATACTGTCAGATCTGTAGTTTGTGTTATTGTTTGTTATAATAGTGTATAAATACCCTGCCACGTTTGGTCTGTGTTTTTGTTAGATGTTTTTCTGTTATAGTAATTCGATCTGTTCAGTTAAGCCTTTCATCTGATTTTTATATTCTTTTCCTCTGATGTGTTTTAACACCACTGTCTTAGTTTGGAGATGAATGAGCCGCTAAAACATGTTTATCCCCGCCACATCATTAGCCTGTAGTTCAGTGGTTATCGTTGGTTCATATTTTTTTTTCGTAAATTGTTTTGTTATAAATTAGGCCGTACGCTTTCTTCAATTGAATTGTATCATTTGCTAAATGGTATTGGTCTTTTATTCGTTGAAAACTGTACGGTTGTCTAGTATATTGTTAACACCCACTGCAATTGAACTTTGTTATATAGTTGTCACGTTGGCAATCACACCACATCTTCTTATTTTCTATAAAGATGTGATTCTGCGACACTATATTAAAACACATTAAAGAAGGGATCAAGCTTAAAGGGGCACTAGCTGTCAAATTCATGGTCACCGATTTGACTCAAATTCTCATGTTTGATTTATAACAATGTAAAACATTTATCCAAACTATCAAAAGTCTAAAATAAACAGTTTACAGAGCATGGGGTAGATAATATTTAGGTTCGTTTCGTGTGTATTTAAGTCCAGACGCCATCTAATTAACTACCGATTTGACCTCAGATTTATGAATAAAATCTTGTTTGATTTGATGTTATAGATTAAAAATAGATGTTTCTCATTGTTTTTAACCGTATAAGAATGATTTTATGTGCATCGAATTAAAAATCAAATGATTTACCGTAGTTTCACTTTCATTGTCGACATTCTTTTTCTTTAAATAACCAGTACACGTACAATGCATGCGTTGTCAATTGAAGTTCACATGAATACGGATTTAAAGAGGTCGACTCATTCACTTGCAAGTGAATAACTAATTATCAATGTTTCTTAGCGTAATTTGCAAAATTGAACCTTTTTGGCTGCAAAAAGCGAATTTTTATTTCACTATTTCACTTTCATTATTGATTGGACAGAAAAAAATCAAACTTTATATATATCTTGTAGCTAGTGCCCCATCAAAGTTATCTCATGCACTTATAAAAGATGTTCTTATTTCAAATATCTTAACACATAATAATACGAACTTAAAGCCTGGTTAATTACAGTAAAATCTTCGTATTTATCATTTTTGTGAAGAAAAAAAGTATGTTTTTGTATTTCTCAATAATTACCTTCTTTTGTCATCAGTTTTTGTATTATTATTGAAAACTCTGACATGCTTAAGCTTGAAAGACTGCTACTCCTGCTGAATACATATAATTGAATAGTTATAGAAATTCATGATACAGATCCTGTTAATGCGTTTTCCAGAAGTATTTAAAGTTTATTGACCAACACTAAAAGTCTGTAGTGAGAAAGGAACTTGTCCGGTTCATTTTGTTGAGTGTTTGTTGGACCAGTTTTAGTTTAAGTTTCTTTTATTTTTGTTGGCCATGATGCTGTCTGTCTGTGATCTTTGCTTTTGTATTTGCTTAGAAATGTTTCAATATGATGTCAGTTTTTTTGTCAAATCAATTTAGTTCTTACATATATTCTGAATAAGATATTGTATATAAAATACTTATTGAAGTATGAAAAAATATGCATCATATAAGAAAAACAAGAGGCTCTCAAGAGCCTGAATCGCTCACCTTAATTTTTTTGGTTAAATCTCTCATCAATGATTATTTGGCTTTTCAATTTATTTAAATGTTCTTGAATCGTCCTATTTTCTTCAAAAGCAAAAAAAAAAATCATTTTCTCCTATGTTCTATTTTAGCCATAGGAGCTATGTTTCTTGACATACAAGGAAATAAAATATAAAATTTATACTAGATACTCTGAATCTCATTTAGCCTAAGTTTGGCTGAAATTGATACAGCAGTTTCAAAGGAGAAGATTTTTTAAAGTAAGTCAACATGATGAACAAATTGTGAAAAAAGTCTTTAAAGGGCAATAACTCCTTAAGGGGTCAATTGACAATTTTGGTCAAATTGACTTATTTGTAGATCTTACTTTGCTTAACATTTTTGCCATAAACAGTTTATCTGTATCTATAATAATATTCAAGATAATAACCAAAAACTGCAAAATTTCTTTAAAATCATCAATTCAGGGGCATTATACCTGAAAAACCAGTTACCAAATTCGGCTGAAAATTTCAGGACAGGTAGACCTTGACCTAATAAATACTTTAACTACTTGTCTTATTTGCTCTAAATGCTGGAGTTTTTGAGATATAAGCCAAAAACTGCATTTTACCCTGTGTTCTATTTTTAGCCATGACGGCCATGTTTTTTGACGAAATAAAAAAAAAGCACAAACTTTATTTTATACACCCTACTGATCATTCAGTTGAAGTTTGGTTGAATTTGGTTAAGTAGTTTTAGAGGAGAAGATTTTTTAAAGTTAGCAAATATGATGAACAAATTGTGAAAAATTGTCATTAAAGGACAATAACCCCTTAAGGGGTCAATTGACAATTTTGGTCATATTAACTTATTTGTAGATCTTACTTCCCTGATCATTTTTGCTGTTTACAGTTTATCTTTATCTATAATAATATTCAAGATAATGACCAAAAACTGCAAAACTTCCTTAAAATTACCAATTAAGTGGCAGCAACCCAACAATGGTTTTGTTTGATTCATCTGACAATTTCAGGGCTGATAGATATTGACCTAATGAACATTTAAAACCCTTGTCAGATTTGCTCTAAATGCTTTCGTTTTTGAGATATAAGCCAAAAACTGCATTTGACCCCTATGTTCTATTTTAAGTAACGGCGGCCATGTTTTTTGACGGATCAAAAATCGAAGCACAAACTTTGTGCAGGATAATCTAAGGAACAATCATGTAAAGTTTCATCCAAATCAATTCAGTAGTTTCAGAGGAGAAGATTTTTTTAAGTTAGCACATAAATGATGAACAAATTGTGAAAAATTGTCATTAAAGGACAATAACCCCTTAAGGGGTCAATTGACAATTTTGGTCATATTAACTTATTTGTAGATCTTACTTTGCTGATCATTTTTGCTGTTTACAGTTTATCTTTATCTATAATAATATTCAAGATAATGACCAAAAACTGCAAAATTTCCTTAAAATTACCAATTAAGTGGCAGCAACCCAACAATGGGTTGTTTGATTCATCTGAAAATTTCAGGGCTGATAGATATGGACCTAATGAACATTTTTAACCCTCTCAGATTTGCTCTAAATGCTTTCGTTTTTGAGATATAAGCCAAAAACTGCATTTGACCCCTATGTTCTATTTTAAGTAACGGCGGCCATGTTTTTTGACGGATCAAAAATCGAAGCACACACTTTGTGCAGGATAATCTAAGGAACAATCATGCTAAGTTTCATCCAAATCCATTCAGTAGTTTCAGAGGAGAAGATTTTTGAAAAATTGTTAACGACGACAGACGACGACGACGACGACGGACGCCAAGTGATGAGAAAAGCTCACATGGCCTTTTAGGCCAGGTGAGCTAATTAATAAAATACAACTTGTAAAGCATAATAAATTTCAAACAGTATTTATAATATTTCATTACGTTCATAGTTTCATATTTTGCGCAGATTTTCTAAAACAAAGGTACTTAATGACATACTGAATTACAATGCAAATTAAAAAAGTTGATCGATGAAAACTGATGAAATCAGATGATATCATTCAACAGAACATGCGAAAAAATGGTACTTCAATTTCGTATCTGAAATGTTTTGAAGAAATATATGCCTTTTTGACTATGACGACGCAAAAGAAATAGTATAATAGCATAATGCAAAAAATCAGTCGATGTCATGATTTCTATGCTATAATCATAAAGCTTCCAAGCTTTCTCGTTGTGGCTGTGAATATTTGTCAATACATTAACCTCGTGTCTTCGCGATAAAAGGAATAAACTTGTTCATACACTGATGATTGCTTAGGTGGTAATATTTCCTTGTGCTTTTTTTTGTCACAAAGGCAACGTGAATTTTTTTTTTTTTCAA
This sequence comes from Mytilus galloprovincialis, assembly GCF_965363235.1. NCBI lineage: Eukaryota > Metazoa > Mollusca > Bivalvia > Mytilida > Mytilidae > Mytilus > Mytilus galloprovincialis. The sequence goes on from NC_134847.1 coordinate 5,783,444, forward strand.
CGTTTACCGTAGACTCTGTCAAATAAAAGTGACAGAGGTTGAGTTTTGTCAGAAAACCAAACGAGATAAACATGCCTGCATACTACAGAATATTCTTAATTATTTGAATTATAGAATGAATAAGACGCAACTTTTGTCGGATTTGAATATGAGACTAAAATGAAAGAAAACTGATTAATGTGAGAAAAAAGTTTGCATGAAATATTGCGTAAGAAAATTCTTCGCTGAGCGCAGCTGGATACGACCGCAGAGGTCCAACCCTGAACAGTTGGGGCAAAAATGGACACAATATAACGAATATAAGCAATTTATACAGGTCTGAATTGGGATTGTAATTAAATGTTTGACACATAATAGGTTTCTGACACAGAATAACTGTAGTCAAAAAACCTAGAATTGGTTTTATGGTTTGAATTTATATTCAATTGTTTGCTTTTGTGCAAAACACTATGCTGTTGCGATTGACCCCCCTTTTTTATTATGAGACTGGCTTCATACAGGAACTTCTTAGCAAGAAAGATCATGTCAAAGAGACAACAACCCGACCAAATAGCAGATAACAGCCGAAGGCCATTAATTGGTCTAAATTGCAGCAAGAAAATCCCGCAACCGGCGGTAATGTTTCCAAGGACACATCTGTTTTCTTTCATACAAATCTGACAAGAACTGTATATGTTAGATGCCCAGTATTTCCATGTCCCCCGCTAAGCCCAAATAAGTTGGTTGATATGTTTTTGATTAAATTATCTGAATATCAGTTTTGAAATGTTTCTGATTATCCAATTCTAAGACGTAAAATGTAAAATGATTCGGAGGACAAAAAGCATGTGAGATCTGTCTTTTATTGAAGGCTGCATATTGACTTTAATGTGTCTGTGTTATTTTTGCTGTGGCGATACTGTCTTAATGATAAATACTGTTCGTTATTTGGTACTTGTGATGAAAACAAATATTTTAGGGTATTTAGCCAGAATCTTATTTGTTCTTGATGTTAATTATATTGCAGTATTTGACAAAAAAACAACAATTTTGGTTTCTCTTACTTGGAAAAACTGTAACCGATAAAATTAAATACATGTTTCTTAATTTCATACGTATGTGCTCACGTTAATTTTACGTTGTTGAAATTTATTCTATTTTCAAAGCGTTTTAATGTTCTTCTACCATTTCATTTGGACAAAATCACATTGTATTAATTTTACGCTTTGTACATGTTGTACGGCGATTAAAGGAACTCATAATTTTTTTGTAACTCTAATAAATTCATATTTTGTAGATCTTGTCTTGCTGAAAATTATTTAGTGTTTGTATTTTTCTTTATGTACTACACTTTTTTTTTATCTATTCATAAAAAAATGGGGGGAAATCACCATCTATGGGCAATAGCACCTATAATAATTCTACTGACAATGTCAGATATTTTCACCTATTTGTTGATATTTCTTGCTGATCAACCTTTGCTGTTTACAGTCTTTGTCTATCCAGTATTAATAGTACTGCAACCAGAGTTCATTTTTTTTAAACTTTAATGGTCCGGAAGAACACACACCTAAATTATATATCGATGGAAAGAGGAAAACGTGTATAATAAGAAAAGTTGGGTCGTAAAAATCCAGAGTGGTCACAATTTTGTGAAATTGAGGTCAAAGGTCAGACCTAAAAATATCAACATTTCAACCACAAGGACAAAAAGGAGAAATATTCTGATATTTATTCAATAGAATGCTACAAAAACGATTCAATCATAAGCATATGGTATAAACGATGTTAAAACGACAAATTTGACTACTTATATGAAAAGCTGCCATTAAAAAATGGCGTTGATTTGGAACCTTCTGATTTTTTTCCATTTAATACATAGCAAAAGAAGAAGTGGCCTTGACCTTTTCACACCCATAAACTTTCATATTGTGTATGGTATTTCACTATAGTATATTACAGAATATTTTCTAAAATATAAAACACCAGTTTATCAAATTAGTTCAATATTTTTTCTATCTTTGAAAAAAACAAAATTCAAGCGCTGAAACAGTGTTTTTAATTTTGCATCTTAAAGGTTGTGTATTGTGTGAAAATTAGTATTTAGTTATAGATAAACACATATTGTGTATTTGCAAAGTCTAGACAGGGCAGTTATAACACAAAATATACTACAGTCACACGAGGCGAATGCGAGGTTTAAAAAAAAATGAGTGTAAAACAAAGTCAGTTTGGTGCATGAACATTTTTTTAGTGGGATAATCCTGGTAAAAAAGTTAAATCATTAATTTTATAAGGGAAGGATGAAAAATTATACAATGCAATGCCAATTTTCTAATGTTGTAATTCAAAATCAGTCATGGTCCTTATATAACTTTTAAAAGTGACACACAATAGCTCAAGTATTCATAAAATAGGGACATGAATCAATCTCTTAGTCATCATATGCGGATTCAGTACGCGTATTAGTATTACAAGACACTTCCCTTTTTCATAAGAACAAGTTCGGCGTAGGACAGAGTTTGTTCAAAGCAAACACAGTTTTTGAGTACAAATGCTATCTGGAGCGTAAATACCGTCATGATTCGGTCAAACTCGTCAGATTTAGTCTTACCTTTGCATAGGAAACACAAAAGAAATGTGAGTACAAAGTTTCGATCAATGTTAGTGACCCATATTCCCATTTGCATATGCATGATGTATCTGCACTGCCAATCCAAAATGTAATGGGGCGAATGTTGCTACAGAAACGATTGATTTTGTAATAGCCATCCATTTACGAATTTTTGTTATCTTTAGGGACAATATACGGTTCAGAAGCGCCTTTGTGTTATTTTTATCAATTAACTAACAAATGAACTTTTGAGACTAGGCTCCGTGTTGAAGACCGGACCGTGACTTATAATGGTTTACTTTTATAAATTGTGACTTGGATGGTGTGTTGTATCATTGGCACTCATACCACATCTTCCGATATCTATTAACAAGCTATGGATTTCCATAGAAATACCAAAACGAGGACATAGCTCATAAGAGCACTGGTGGCAGGGTGAAGTAATTGTTCTTTTTTTAATGTATCCTTAATATTTTCAGACACACCTTGGTGTAATTCTGAAAGTCTTAACATAGACTTCAATTTTCCTGCAGCAGATATGGCATCCCCTAAATTGAGTTCAGAGGTAAACTCTTTATTTCATATCCCTTGGTCCCACTGTGTCTGAATTGTAAGGTGTCACAATATCTAGTTACATGTAGTTCTGGAGTTTGGCAGTTTGGTAAGCATCAGAGAAAATCTTGGGTAAAATTGATCGGTATATATAGAGGATGTGCTACATGAGAAAGGCTTTTTTTTTATGGAAGAACAAATCACATCACTAACAATCGTTATTAATGAACTGGCAGCAAGTTCAAATTCTAATTTTTCAGTAACTGTTTTACTTAATTGCACAGGTGTTGACTTCAATAAGTACTTGGTTATGCATGGATAAATGATTACTCACATTAATAAGCACAACTTAAACCTCTATTATGACAAAACCTACCTATTGTTTTTATTGTTAACTTGTTCTCGTCCTGAACATGCATGACATATTTGTCACTGGACGTTAAGCAACCAACAATCAATCAATCAATCTAATTTAAAGACGCACCAATTTTCCCTTCTGGTGCAAGTCTCATAACATCACTGATGATTCGCCCACGGAAGGCAGAATATTAAGAGAAGTTGGTTTTAGCATCACCTTGTCACACACCAAATCTCTGCGAATCTTCAATAGTACTTTTCCCCCGACCACTTGCATGCATATTAATTGCTCTGAGGTTAAACATTGACATACAATGTATTTTCACACAATGTCAACTATAGTCATTATCCGGAAAAAACTCTTATCCGAAGGATTTGGTTAACTTTTATATAAAGTCAAAATTTTATTAAAAATATAACTTATTTACAGAAAATACACGAAAGAACTACTATATATATTCAAATCACTCAAAAATAAATTAACTTCTCCTACAAAATCTACATAATCACATCGAAACTATCAAATTGATGGTGAAGGAAAAAATAAATGGTGGAGCTGATTGACGGATAGGAAATTTCCGTAATTAAAAAAGGTACAAATGATGTTTTTATTTTTGAGTTTTTGACAAAATTATTTGGAATTTGCCCAACAAAATTTGCATGCAGTATCGCAATAATATGTTTTGTCCTCTCAAATGTCAAATACTATTTTTGAATCATATGTTTTCTCGTTTTCAAAGAAAAACGCGTTAAATTTCTACCTAAATAACAGCTAACTTTAAGTTTGAAAGTTTTTACTTGGAGATGGTATTATATTTATGTCTTCATCATTCCGATGATCCTTGATGATATGTGCATAGAAAATATTTACGAAAATAACGGGAAATTTAACCAAAAAATATATTTTTGGATTTTAAGGTAACTACCCAAAACCGTAAATTGTGGGGTACCCCCATTAAAGGGATAAAATACAAAAATGTGACCATAGAAACTTTTTACGACCCGACGGAAATTAAAATATAGATATTATTCTATCATTTAAAACAATTTGCAGCCGTGTGTTATTCCGGACCATTAAACTCGTTAACTAAGCGTCTTTTTCCATGTCAGTTGCAGTACTATAAGTTTTGCTCATAAATTACAAAAGATGATAAAGAATAATAGCTCATATAGTTAGTCAAAAGACCATTTCGTTCGTGTTGATTTATTTGTCGTCTTGATTATATTTGCTGTTTATACACTTTTTCTTTATGTGATTTAGTTTTGGTTAAAAATTAAAAAAAAACATTATAATATTCTTCACAAAAGTGCGATAACATTTATAAGGTGTCCATAACAGATATCCGCCATGTTTGCTATTGAAACTTTCTATCTATCTATTATCATTTTTAAAATAAGCATCAACGAAGAAAACTAGTAAAAACATATCACGTTTTGGTTTTAAATTCTCTATCTTTCTTTTAAACTTTTCAAGATCATAGACAAATACGAAATATAATGGTAAAAAATAATAATTAAAGTGCTAATATTCCTATAAGGAATCGTCTGACAATTTTGGTAGAACGGACAGTAGATAGACACTGATCATTTTTGCTAATGTCCGATTTTCTCTATCTAAAACTGTTTTCAAGATAATAGACAATGCTCTCTGTTTTCAAGATAACAGACAATGCTCTCTAGTTTCTATATCTTCTACTTGTAAACATGACGGCAATTAAGGTTGACAGGTATGATTGTCAGGCCTTTAATTTATTCTAAATACCCCATAAATAAACTCGGCAAAGTTTAGTTCCAATTAGTCAAGCAGTTTCAGAGAAACAGAGGTCTATAAAGTCAACATATGACGACAGCTGACGATGGATGACAAGTAATGATAATCGCACAATTGGCTCTTTGTGGCAGATGTGCTAAAAAAATATATAATACTGACATATTTAATTTAAATGGAATACGGTTATTGATGAAAAGATATGGAATTAATTAGGTTAATTAATTAGGGGAAGGAATCTCATATATAAGACGACTTATGTATTTTCGATTGACAATTCATTCGGCTTAACTCTTTGTTAACATAAATCACTTCAAACACATGGATTTTAGATACCATCAAATCAACAATAGTATGGTTCATCTTGTACTTGAACATATATAAGTTACCAAAGAATCTTAAAACCGTCGTTATAGGACAATCAGGGTTAACTTACAATTTGGGCAATGAATTACCTTTTTGTACATAAGTTTTGCTATTTGAATATTACAGACTTCTTTATATACCAAATAATATCTGTTGTTAAAAAGGTCGAGAAATTTAGAATATGCGAGTATATTTTATAGCCTCTTCGTGATTTTTTTCAATTATATAACAATAATATTCTATTAATTTCTTTATATGCTAAATAATATCTTTCTGGTTAAAACGGTCCAAAAATAGACAAAAAAAAAACAAATATCTCCCCCAAAACGACTAAAATTGTATCAAAATATAGTCGTCAGCAGCACTTAAAATAGTTTCATTAGAAAAATTCTAATAGAATGAAATGTGAGTATATTTTATAGGCTCTTCATGATTTTCCCAACGAGGGAGAAATTAAAATAAAACACAATATACTCACCCACATCCAGTTTTAGATTCTTTAAAGTCTTTGTTATCAGAATCTGCATAAATATAAAAAAAAAATCACTTTTATATACTACACAGGCAAAATTTGTTCACGTGAATTTCACATGAATCTCACATGAAATTCACATGAAAAATTTCACGTGAGATTCACCTCAAACGACGGCTTATACATGAAACTCACGTGAAAATTTTAATGTGAATTTCACGTGAAACGAGATTCACCTCAAACGACGGCTTATACATGAAACTCACGTGAAAATTTTAATGTGAATTTCACATGAAAATTTTCATGTGAATTTCACGTGAAACGAGATTCACATGAATTTCACATGAACTTTTCAACAAAAAAAATGGTTTTACTTGAATTTGAAAATGTGAAACTCGCATAAACATGTGGATTTCACGTGAGTTTCACGTATTAGCTCGTTTGAGGTGAAATTCACGTGAGATTTACATGAATTTTAATTCACGTGAAATTGATGTAAATGAAATTTGCCTGTGTATATCAAATTAACTGCAATAGTAATACATGTAATGAATAATGGAAGTAACACTTTATAGATTTTGCATTTCCATAGCGCTTTTCACAATTTCTTATATGAAAAGATCTGAAAAGTACGAGTTTATTTTGCATTTTCGTAAAAACCAAGACACTAAGTAGGGTTATGAGGGGTAACGCATTTATAGCGGGAGACGCTTACAATTTCGAAGCACTCGGTCCCACTCCATTTGGGGTTCATATGATTCCCCCAGTTTCTGACCTTGAATAAATAATCTAAGTATATGAAATCAAGGTCAGATGAACCCTGCCTGACAGAAATGTGCAATGCTTACAATACCTGAAACAGACCTAACTGTAAAAACTCAACGTTGACTCTGAGCCATGAAAATGAGTTATTGAATAGATGAAACATACAAGACAAGATATGCCCACCTTGCAAATATTCCCCACAGCAAATATAGTTCATTGTTTAATCATACGTTTTTTGATTGAGTTAAGTCTGCCAATTGATATTTTATCGTATGTTTTTCTTTGTTGTGATGTTATAACAGTCTCCGGGACAAGTTTGCAATTCCGCTGAGTGCAAAAGTTGTCACCTTAATTTTTGAAGTTAAGTCAAAACGAAGTTGATAACTTGGTTGGTATTGGTTCCCTGATATTTGTCCTAAAATTTTTTGGCTCTAGCACCACTGTTGAAAAAGTTATGCCCCTTTTTTCAACAATTTCCTCAGAGGAAATGTAGTTTTCCTCAAGGGAAATCAAATTTCCCTAAAGGAAAAAGATTTTTCCTCAAGGGAAATTGTTTTTTCCTCAAGGGAAAAAGATTTCCCTTAGGGAATTTGCTGCATAAATATTTCCTTTGAGGAAATTCTTTTTCCTTTGAGGAAATTCTTTTTCCTTTGAGGAAATTTGCGGCATCAAATTTTCCTTTGAGGAAATTCTATTTCCTTAGAGGAAATTTGCGGCTTTAAATTTTCCTTTGAGGAAATACTTTTTCCTGTGAGGAAATTTGTAGCTTCAAATTTTCCTTGGAGGAAATACTTTTTCCTGTAAGGAAATTGTTGACAAACACTTTTCCTTAAGGGAAAATTCAAGACAACAAATTTCCTCTAAGGAAATCATTCTTCTTCAAATTTCCTCGAAGGAAATTTCTGAACATCAAATTTCCCTTAAGGAAATGTTTTCCCTTATTTTTAAATTGTTAAAAATTTCTTCACTATACCATGCATACAAACAGTATGAATATGATTTTTACAAGACTGAATAATTGACATGATTGATATAAATGATATTTAAAACTTTAATAAATGTTTGACTCAACATTTTAATGACATTGAAAATTAATACAGTCTGACTGTTTAGGTCTAGGTATTGTTCATACTTTTTATATAACTTTAACTTTGATTTATAAAAAAAAATTGTACCAAAGGATTCTGTTTTCTTTGTAATTGTTTCAACACAATACATTAATAAGCAACCAATTTGAATGTCATACCATTTGTAGTGTTCTAAAGAATTTGTTTATATTTGCAGATTAAATAATAAAATAAACACTTTTCCTGTTATTTTAAATTAAAATTTTCTTCTGTTTCAGCTTGTGTAGTTATTCAATCCACTCGTAAGAATTCAGTGAATACATAATTCCATTCACTAATATTTTCCTTCAATTCTAAGAGAAACATTTTTGCAAATTGTTCTTCAATGATCTTCTTCTGTATATTTGATATGAGGGAGCAATGTAAATGAGTGGATAAAACTGGTGTTCCTTTTTTCAACAACAAAATAGTACTTTTTCTGCATTTCTCCTTTCTTTCGACTAATATATATAATATGTTGTTGCTTTTATACAATAGTGTTTTTGTGTATCTATGATAGAACTCCATTTTGTTGAAGGCCATTATCATGTGATTATGATAAAATTTCCTATTTCTTTTTTTGCAGGAAACCACAAATTCCAGTTCAATTTCCTCTTCAGTAATGACCTATTGGTCATGAAAACAAAGATGTCTGATAACCTATAAATACACAAAATAAACAAATAAAATGTTATAAATGGAGAGAGAAACAGCAAAAAAAGTTTATTTTGTCATGTTTATTAACATTTTAAATATATTTCCTTTCTTTTCTTGCATTAGTTTTTATGGATTTCTAACTTAAGCTGTCAGTTACTGTGAGTACTTAAAACTTTGTGTCATTTCAATTTAGGGAAATGTATAAATTTCTTGCTAACTGTAAACCAACTTATTTTCGCGAGCGATTTATTTTCACAAGCAATTTATTTTCGCATTTAGAAATATAACGCGCATATAACTCGTCGCGAATGTTTTTCATATGTATCTTCCCTTATTAAAATACATTAAGTAAACTTAAAAATTGTGAAAAATAAATAGCTTCGATGTCGACTAGAAAGTATAAAACACAAAAATAAAGTATTCACGAAAAATTAGTTGGTTTACAGTAGTCCAGTCTGTGTTTGCAGGAAATTTACATCATTAGTTGTCTGGTGGAGAGTTGTCTTATTGGCAATCATGCCACATCTTATTTTTATATAATCTTGCCATATATTCCAATTGTGCCTGTCCAAAGTTCGGAGCCTGTAGTTTTTGTCAGTTTACTCAGACACTTAAATTTAGTGGTTGTTGTTGTTGTTTCATACTGGTCATATTTATATTTTGTAATTTATTTTGTTATAAACTAGGCAATTAGTTTTACAGTTTGGATTGTTTCAATTTTCATCTGAGGGTCTTTTATAGCTGCCTACTTTGACTATAGGGTATGGATTTTCTCATTATTGAAGATCGTCACAGGCCTACTATTGCTTTCTTAAAGCCATGATCAATAGTTTTCATATCTAATATACCACATCTTTTAATTTTTATAGTAATAATGAAAATCATCTTTCAAGTTCAATAACTTTTTTAAAAACAAAAGTGGCGCCCTTACCATTTACGTTTAGTTGGCTTCTGCAAATTTTAAATTGTCTATCATTTCTGCTGTTTATAATTTCTCTGTATCTTCTATAGTTCTTGTCCTATACATAAAAGAGTAAAAGTTATTATTGAATGACATCTTGCATCAATATTTTTTTTGCTGTTTAATGTACATGATGTATATTAATGTGTGTTTAATAAAAATCTGTACCATGAGTGCTTGATAAGCTTGTTGCCCTTTTAGCTGGTCTTTATGCTTTAAATGAATTTTAAAAATCAACTAGAAAAACTATGAGCACTGCGCAAATTAGACCCCTCCCCCCTCAAAAAAAAAGGACATGCACACACAATGGTATTCATTGACATAAAACATGAAGATAATTTGGCTCCATTTAGAGATATCTTGATTACAATTTTAAGGCTGTGATTTTTTAACAAATAAATTTCTAAAACCTTTCAAAGTTTGAAAATGGACAGATTTTAAATAACTTTCCAACAACTAAAGTTCCTTAACTCTGCATCTTATACAAAAATATACATGATAAATAGGGGATGATACTCCAGCTTGCATATTACATTGTATTAATTATTCAAAGTTTTAAAGGAACATAACTGAAGAACGGTAAAAGATTTACTACCAAAATTTGAAATTGATCTGATTTTGTGGTAAAAAGTATTGTTTTAAAGTTTAATAAAATTTGGTTGAGGTAAACTTAAGTTAGAGGACAGAAAACGAAAAATTTATTATTTTTCCATTTTTAAAGAATATAACTCTAGAATAGAAAAAGAGACACTACCAAAATTCAAGTATTATGAAAATTTTATGATTAATGTATTCTAATTCCAAGACTATCTAAGACATGGTTTGTTTGAATTAAAAAAGTTGGAATAAAGTACCTGCTAGAATTCAGGAGAATTAAAGCAAATCAGGCTATCTTCTAGATTGTCAGACAATTGACCATTTGACTGTAGAAAAGGAATTTTCTTTTTCTTATTTAGCTATTTGTTTTCTCTGTCTTTAAAGTCATAAGAAACGAGTAACCGATGAAAAATAATCTTCCTCCAATTCTTGAACCAATGCATACAAACATCATAAACTTAGTCTTCTATTCAAGAATTTTCCATTTTTTTCGCATAAATTTCGTTTTATAGTAAAAAAAAATGTTTCAATCGGTCAGTGTTGTTGGGAAAATATGGCAGGTAATTAAAGTTCTTGTTTTGAAGCCAAAGTTTAATGATTGTCACCTGTTTGTCAACAATCAACAAAAAAGCATGCAAATTGAGCACGTGTTTAACATGTAAATTCAGATAATAGTTTATTTTAAGGACATCCATGCGTATTGCGATCACCGGATTTTTACGAGATGGGTCACACTGAGGTCACTTTCAGTGCTCTAGCTAGAAATCAAAAGGGGCAGGGTGCCAGTGGAGGGCAGGGCACTTTTTATGATAAGAAAAGGCACTGCTCATTTTTTTTGTCTACGTTTCTGTGTGTATCACGAGTTAACGAATCTCTTTTTTTTTTTTACTGTATATGTTTTTTTTTTTAATAAAGATGCTTTTCATCTATAGTCTTTATTTCATTGTTTGTGTAATTGTGAATGATATAGTACATTTTCATCAACATATTATGTTTTAACAGTTTAACGTCACTCTACCCATTATATGTGGGTTTTTTTTTCTATATAGGAATTATAGCTTTTAACACATTAGAAACCAAGAGCATTACTAATTTAACAATGTTTAGAACATGGATTGCTAAAAGTATAATTATCAAGTAGAAATTGCAATATATATTTTTTAATATGTTCAAAGACAGTTAATATCTTTAAGGTAACATTATTATGTTATTATATATTCAATTGGTTATTTATTCCTTTTTTTGATACTAGATAATATTTTTAGAGCACAAATTTGTAATAAGCTAAAACAGGGGAAGTAACTCCAAAATCAATTTCCACCACGTTTGAGTTAATTTAAAAAAACTGTGCTTGTCGCTAACAAGTTTAGATGGAAGGCATTTCTGTAAAGGCATAGTTTTATTGATGACTTAAATTCAATTCTAAAGTCATGAAAGTCTTCATTTATATACGCTCTTCCATTGTGACTTGGAGATCGAAAATGCCGACCCAAGCTAAACACACTCGATGACACATTCATCAAAAGTATGACAAAAAGATACATTGTCCTAATTAAATTACCTAGTTATTAACACCTTTGAAGAAGTCTTTATCATTGTAATTGATTGTAATGACATGATTAACCTGGGGGCAATCACACAGGTGTCATATATGTAATTAACTTGGAGATCAGAAATCGATGAAACAAAATTTTACCAAAACGGCACAAGATAATTTTGGAAAAAGACGTCAGGGCAGAAGGGCGCGGATGAAGGCACCCAGGGCGCGGATGAGGGCACCCAGGGCGCGGCGCCCTTCTATTTTGGGCTAGCGAGACCACTGACTTTGCATATGGAAAATATGTCAGTGGAATTGCTTCCTGGAAGGAAGCAATTAAAATAAAGTAAACTTCTTCTAAATATGAATAAATTAAAGAATTTTCTTCAGAAAAAAGTTTATGTACATAAGTTTTATAATGAAAACTATCCATTGAGTTATAAAAAAAATATGCATTATTTTTTTTAATTTGAGGTTTCTTATGACTTTAATATCTACTGAACTAAGCCAATTTTTTCACATATTTTTTTTTTGTCTTTTCTCTCTTGTTATTTAACATAACAAAAAAAACAAAGAGAAACTGACAATGCCAAGGCAAAACACAAGATGCAGAAAAGAAAAACAAAACAAAACACTTAGCAAAAACAACATCACCAAAAAAGTAGTGTTAAATTCATGTGCTCAGTCAGTCAGTGAGAGTTGGCAGATCCTGACCCACTATATTTATGCTTAAAAACCTAAAAATGTTGTCATAAATAGCATAGACAGCTCTTAGGGACGACATCAAAAGTTCAATGTAGGATAAAAAACTTAATTCACATAGTTTTTTTGCTGACCCCCCTACCCCCCTTCTTAACTTAATTTGCTGACCCCCCCCCCCCCCCCCCCCCCCCACCCCCAAACTATTCGGTTTAAGTTTTTTATCCTACATCGATCTTTTGATGTTGTCCCTTAGTCTTGAGAACCACATGTGTTAATTGTGTGAGTATAATCATGATGATAATCATGCACAAGATTTGACTTCTAAAAGCCTATATATTAAAATTTTCTGAAGATATTGCACGCATTTATTAATATGACCAATTTTAAGAAATGCACAAAGATGTGAGATGATTTATATAATTGTAATTTCAGGAATTTACAGAAAAGGCTTTTAACCCCACTGCATTTTGCACTTTTCTACATGTCAGGAGCCAGAAGTTATGGCCATTGTGACCTCTGTATGATTTTTATTTTAGTTTCTTACTTTATATTGAGGAGTTTGAGGTCCATTATCATTATCACTCAACTAGTATACATTTTTGTTTAATGGCAAGCTTTCAATGGCAAGCTAAGGCTAGCTCACAGACACAGATCCAGGGGGTTCGAAGGTTGGAACCCCCCTTTTATTTTTGACGATCAATGCATTTGAATGGGGAATATAGTTCGAACCCCCCCCCCCCCCATATGTCCTGGGTTAGGAACCCCTTCTTTAAATGGCTGGATCCACCCCAGTCTCAGGTTGTGGGATTTTCTGGTTGCATTGAAGACCCATTGGTGACCTTTGGCTGTTATCTGCTCTTTGGTCAGGTTGTTATCTCTTTGACACATTCCCAATTTCCAATAATAAAATAGCCTTACAAGACGTCATAACTATTTGGACTACAGTAGGTTTTCACCACGATCAACATAATTTTTTGGCTAAAGATTGTCGCACTGTGGAAGAAACGAGTTTGGCGCGTTAACAAAAATATTATTGTCTGTGCTAACAGGTTAGCATGTGTGCATACCAATATTTAAATTTTCTAAGCCTTCTTTCTGAATATTTTGTCCATTTCTTGGTAAAATACTGTCAGACCTCGAGTGTTGTTGTTTTACAAAAACGATCAAGTAATGTAGGGGAGAGAAACTAACTTAAAAGACCAAAATAAGCCACAACTTATGGGGGTCTCATTGGGGGTTTTGTTGACGGATCCCGCTTAGTTACTTTTTTTTTTAGATTCCCGCATCCCGCTTACACTATGAAAGTAAGCAATTCTGATATTTTTGTAATTTCCCGCGTCCCGCTAAACTTCTTTTCCCGTTTTCACGGCACAATAATTTGACTTTCATGTGTCACGCTTATAAAATCCGCCTCGACAATCCCACGTCCCGCTCAGACCCCCCTTATAGGTACATAAATAGTTTACTATGCAGTCAGTAGCCAAATACACATGTATAATATACTTTTAGACGACCTTAGACTCACAGAAAAATCGAAAATACTCATTGGTAATGAACATTTTAGATCACTTAACATTTAGATTTTATAACTTTAAACAGAGACATATATACACATCTTCTTCTTTTTCTTCTTCTATAGATTTTTAAAAGATCATTTAATCGAAAGATGATAATTTGTCAATGAGTACCTGTAACCCGGTACTGCATTTTTTTTTTTTTTTTTTGCACGCGTCAAGAAACAGTTAAAAGTGCCGGGATCTGACAGAGCTTTGAAGAGCTTATTTTCTCGTATGATCTATGTCTGCTACTGTGAATGTATTATATATATTTATCACAAAAAGCTAGTGCTATTTTCTTTTCTTTTAATATAAAGCCCCACCCCTCCTCCAGCTTATCTGATTAATTTACGATCACTCTGAATGAAGAAAGTAAGAAAGTCACAAATCTTATATCAGGTATTTTAAATTCTGGTCGATAGTTGTACGTCTCATTACGAATCATTTAAATATTTTAATACAACTCCTTATTTTTTAACAAGAAAGCTTTATTTAGATGCGGTATAGTGATGAATGTGTATCATGCAGCATGGTTGTAAATAATTGTTAAATGCAGCACAAAAGATACATCTATTATCACACTCAAGTCAATCCGCATGTAAAAAAAAAAAATCCTACCAAATGACTAGTAGTCTATAAAAAAAATCAACTATAGCATACCAAAATATGTAATTTGCAAAGACTTGCATGCGATTGGGCCTATAGCTCTATATTCCTATAGATCTCATAACCATACGAAAAAAAGGCAGATTATGTGTGTGTAAGTTTTCAGAAAATTTCAGAGAGACACTTCTTATCAGGTGATATCAAAATACCAATTTACAAATACAGATCTTCTGCCTGTTGTATATTGCTTACTTTGATTTACATATATTGCCAAACTACCACATTTAACAAATTACATCGTAAATATACATGATTGGTGCGGATGGCAGAAATTCAAAATTGATCCTTCAAGAGACAAGCGAATGTTGGAGATACTCGGTCATTCCCTATTGTCAAATACTGATTAATACCGTGTGCGCCTAAACAGTACTAAAAAAATGATGTACATGTATGTTCCGGAAGAAAACAAATTAACAAAATTAACAATAAATACGATAGGTGAGGTCTTGTAATTGAGACCGCCCGTAATACGGTCGGAATATTTTCGACTGCCACTGAAAAGGAATGGACAGAAAATTGGCACTATACCAGGCTACTAATACAGCCGGGTTCCGTAGAAATACCATAAAGGACCTCCTTAGTGCACTAAGAACAAAAAAGTGCACTAAAGACCTTGACATAACGACCTATAACTAACAAACGTCCTTGCTTGACATCAGTAATAAAGTTATCTTTCATAGACGACAGTTATGACTTGTATTCTCTTTTTCACCAACTTGAAATTATACCACGCTAAACCGTTAGTTTATTCAACAACCACCATTAATTAATTAATTAGTAACGATCAAGAGACAATTGTTTTTTGGATAAGGTTGATTGAACATGATGATTGGGAAATTCCGAATTTGCAATAAGCCGTTGGTAACGTGCCGAGTGGCACGCGCAGATTAAAAAGTTATTTAACATCTTTTGAATGACACCAAACTTTATAAATTTATTTACTCATATCCTCCATGTTCTTTGGGGTCTTATAACATCGTTTTAATGTCCTTAGTGCAAAAACTTACTTCCTTTTGTACTAAGAAGTCCTTTGCGGTATTTCTACACACGGCTAATACAGTCCACTCGAAGGGTTGTTGCAAGGATCCCCATTCGTACGTGGCTGAGCACAGCCCAATGGACGTTCCACTATCCTTCTACTAAGGTTTTAATGCCGGTCAGAAGAAGACCTGTAACGACGTCGCTATTTCTTAATATAGTTACTCTAGTTTGCTGACAAATTCGCTTCTTGTTCCATTGAATATAAAGGAAATGGTTATCTAAAATATATTTTTTCTTTCTTCAAAGAATAATAAATCAATTAGTTAAAATGGCTATGTATATGGCTTCATCGCTAGGCTAAAAAAGAATTACCTAAACTGATAAAAAAGTAATTAATGTGAATTTGTTTCAAACTTTTTCTTATATATTTGAACAATTATAAAAACATTATCCTTGCTTATTTGTCCACTTACTTAATAGGTATGGCCAATTTCCGGTTTATTTGTTTCGTGATTTGGTTCCTATATGTTCAAATAAATTGATGAATTTGATTTAATATCCTTGTTAATATAGAAAAGCAAGTTAATCTTCTCGTCTGCACGATAGTCCCTTCTCTATTTTGGGGTTGAAAAAAAATATCTTTAAAAAATGCGGTTTTGAGCCTATTTCTTCATTTTAATTTGATAACACGTTAAAAGAGACATATAATTCTGGAATGTAGGACAGAAAGTCACAGGACAAAAAGTCACAGACAAAAAGTCACGGACAAAAAGTCACAGGACAAAAAGTCACAATTTTTTTTTCTGATTATTTTCTTTGAATAAAAAACGCTTATTCAATCTACAAAAATATTTTTGTATTTTTCTTGAACTATTGTATATAAACCAACTTTGTCAACAACATTTATCAAAAAATAATAAAGATGATTAAATAATTGTTAAAAAAAAACAAAATGTCAAAGTGGCTTGCCACTAAAATGGCTTCATGGTGCCAAGAAATTTTTATTTTGCACGATTAAAACTAAATAAATCTTTATTTTTCAAATATAATGACACATTTCCTAAACTTTAATATGGATATATGTATTGAAAAGTAAATATTTCATGATATTTCTCTTACATATTCAGACAATTGTCAACATATTATTTGTGACTTTTTGTCCTGTGACTTTTTGTCCTACCAAATTTGTGACTTTATGTCCTGTGACTTTTTGTCCTGTGACTTTCTGTCCGTTTACCATAATTCTGATATGTCTCTGACGTTAAGCAATAAGTGACACTAATATGGTATATTACCAATACTAAGGCCATACATTTGAAGCTGTTCAAAATTCTGTACATTATAGGTACGTGTATCAGATCGAACATTTTTTTTTAATTGTATATATAAAAAGAAGTCCTATAAGCAAGGACTTGTATAGTAACTTCTTACTATACAAATCCTTGCTATAAATTATCTAGTATGAATGTCCACTGGATCGACCGTGCAAGTGCTGTATAGCCAGTCAAGGTCCTTAAAAACTTCCATTTGTTGTTGTCCACTAGAAATAAGCTCTTTAAAACACGAATCCCCGTTTACTTAATGCCAAATTTATTTGTTAATATTTTTAAAACTTTTTCTTATGATTTTATCATAATATCTTTTTTATGAAATTTTTTGTGTGGTTGGACATGAAATTGACACCGATGCTACAAAGAAAATTTATGTAATGTCATCTGTTGCAATATATACTAAGTATTACACGTGGACAGGATGTTCGCCAGAAAATAAGTTATACACACCCCTAGGGTATACACACTACTGTCATATGGAAAATTACTGGGTCACCTGTAAGATGGTAATCAGCCATGCAACTAATCAGGTGACTGACCATGTCACTATATACAATTTAAAAAGTTTATCTTGAGATTAAATTGAAATATTCATTTTAATTAAAAAAATTAAGAACTAAAGGATTTATCATTATTGAATGAATGAATCAATCTTTATTGCATTAGCAACAACATTGCTTTAGCATAATACAAGGCATATATTATATATGACAAATATGACAGAATACAGAGAACAATTAAATAAATTAAATAATTCACTATTATGAAGTGAAATAATTTAACCAAATCGTATTATTTCCCAAACGATTACATACATATTTTTTTTTTATCTATACCGGGAAAAAATTGAAAACTGTATTTATAATTTTAAATTTATTTTATAGAAATCCTTGTAGGTCTCATGAAATGGAACTCACGCATGCTTAATTAAGATTTATAAATTTATTGAAAAATATAACAAATATTTAGTCTTGATATTAAATTACAGTTACCTTTCCGCGCTATAATTTATTTGATATGACATGAATTAATCAATTTTTATTGAGGGATATAACGGTTTGTCCATACAACGTGTATGTAACGTTATTAGTATTTCACATGACTTAATTGTTTTCGCCTTGAAGTGCTGCTCATTATTCAAAGTGTTTCAGACAAGATGTTGAAAATAATAATGTGCAAGATACTTTTTTCGATCATCGTGAAGTGATAATTGTAATTCCCATTCCTCCATGCACTCTGCACTCTACCCCTGTTCAATTGTATATTTATAATTCCTCATGCTTTAATTTACCCCCTCTTTGTGATTACCGTTATGCCAACAGAAACCCGGGACTTGATTTACATGTAAAATCAGGGGCGGATCCAGCCACGATAAAGCATGTAAAGGGGGTTCCAACTACATGTCTCCATTAAATAAGGGGTGTCGTAAATTGTCGCTGGGTTTCTGTTACCCCACCGTTTTCATATAATTTAGATTTCAAAAGTGTATAACTTTTCATATATTGTGTAGGTTAAAATGTTATTTTTTCCCATATTGTTTGCGTTTTGCAATGTTTTGTTTGGTGTGTAATCATGGTAATGTAACAGTGCACAGGGGCAGATCCAGCCATTCAAAGGGGTGTCCAAATAAATGTCCCCATTCAAATGCATCGATCGGCCAAAACAAAAGGGGGGTTCCAACCCCCAGAACCCCCTCCCCCTCCTTCGACCCGCCACAGAATATAAATATTAATTGTTATTTAAAAGTCATTTACTGGTACTAGATCCGAGCACATGTTTTGGGATATATATGTCTAATTTACCGTATATAACTGCGAGAAAATGAATAATACACCAGCTGATAATTGTCTCTTCTCTGCTAATTAAATATTCACTCTGATTTACTTGTGAGACCACCGACACTGATAATTACCTCAAAGTTAAAGGTGCTCCGTTACTGGGAAGATTATATCGGATCCGACCAATTTATTCGTTCCATTCCCCCATACAAGTCAGCACGGCTCTTTAGAAAAAATGCATTGCAATGCGTCATAATTATCTGGACTACTAAGTACTTCCATATAACTTCGAAAACAG
Source organism: Mytilus galloprovincialis (assembly GCF_965363235.1). Lineage (NCBI taxonomy): Eukaryota > Metazoa > Mollusca > Bivalvia > Mytilida > Mytilidae > Mytilus > Mytilus galloprovincialis. The sequence continues at coordinate 5,802,487 of NC_134847.1, forward strand.
ACAATAATTTATTTCACTGGATGAGACTGGGCTGACGGATTTTTTAATGGATTGGTAATTTTTATTTTTTACACACGTGTTGCTCCAGTCACGCTTCAGTGATTCCCGATATAATCATGATAATCAACAAATTTTTCACACGAAAAGGGAGGGAGGGCTTTCCCCTTAATTAGAAATCTCTATTTTCAGGCATAGGCTCGATAAATTTGCCTTTTGAAGAACTGAGATAAAAACATGAGATGGCTAATGAGTTTTCAGCTAATTTACATCATTGTACATTAAAATACATCATGAACATACATGTGACATACACAATTATATATAGAGCCATTTAAAAAGCTATTTTTTGCAATACTTAAATAATGCCGGATCAAATCTTGATAATATATGTACCGGTAGTTGAAATTGTTAGCTTTTTAAAAAACATTAAAAAATGAGCACCCAAAGTTTAAAAATAAGAATGACCATTTAGTCTTTAATGTATGTGCTATTGCCATGAAACTAGGTCATTGTAGGTAAACTGTCATCTATTCCCTTAAATCTGAGTTCACGCCAATTATTAATTAATTAAAATTAGAATTTAAATTAGTCGAGTATATCTACTCTATTAGGTCTCTAGTTTGGATAGTGTATAACTTGCAAATTAAAATCATACTCCTTCAAAATTTATTTCTTTAAATATTATGGATGAAATAGCAAGTAAGGGATGAAAATAAATTGGATAAATGTGGCAATTTTTTTTAGGTAAAGTAGTGATTTGGGATAGTTTGAAAAGGTAAAATATTAGTATGTCAAACTTAATTATAGACCCTTTAAAAATAAAATTATCCTTATTTTGAGATATAGCTTATAGATTTTTCTATAACATGTATAATGTTGATCAGAGGCGGATCCAGCCATTTTAATAGGTGGGGGTCCAAACCCAGAGTAAAGGGGGGTTCCAACTATATGCTTCCATTCAAATGCATTGCTTGGCAAAAGAAAAGGGGTGGTTCCAACCCCCGGACCCCCCCCCCCCCCCCTTGGATCTGCCAATGTTGATGTGGTTCTGTCCCAAAAGTAGTACACTGCACTGTAAAAGTCTTTTTTTTGGATAGAGCCAGTGCAATTTTTACCTCACTGTTCTAATGGAACAGTAAGATTTTGCCATCACTTGGTGTCTGTTGTTGTTCGTCGTCGTCTGTCTGGTGTTCTCCTCTAAAACTACTTAACCAATTTCTACCAAACTTAAGCTGAATGATCCTTCATGTTATATCTATGGGTATCTAAAACACAGTTTTTTTTTAGCCTGCAACTTAAACTTTTGTTGCAGAAAGCTGGACATAGGGATAGTGATCCGGCGGCGGCGTTAGCTTACTTCTTAAAAGCTTTATATTTTAGAAGGTGGAAGACCAGGATACTTCATACTTTGTATATATGGATGCCTCATGTTACAAAGTTTCTGTCAGTCACATGTCCAAAGTCCTTGACCTCATTTTCATCATGTTCATGGTTCAGTGACTACTTGAAAAAAAGTTAAGATTTTTTGTAACGTTAAATTCTCTCTTATTATAAGTAATAGGATAACTATATTTGGTATGTGTGTACCTTGCAAGGTCCTAATGCCCGTCAGACAGCTTTCACTTGACCTCAACCTCATTTCATGGATCATTGAACAAAGTTAAGTTTTGGTGGTCAAGTCCATATCTCAGATACTATAAGCAATAGGTCTAGTATATGCGGTGTATGGAAGCACTGTCAATGACTGTAAGGTGTACATGTCCAACTGGCAGGTGTCATCTGACCTTGACCTCATTTTCATGGTTCAGCATGTTCAGTGGTTATGACCGTTATAGTTAAGTTTTTGTGTTTTGGTCTGTTTTTCTCATACTGTATGCAATAGGTCTACTATAATTGGTGTATGGAATGATTAAAAGTTGTACATGTCAAGCTGGCAGGTGTCATCTGAACTTTACCTCATTTTCATGGTTCAGTGGTCAAAGTTAAGATTTTGAGTTTTGGTCTTTTTTTCTAATACTATATGCAATTTGATGTATGGAAATATTTTATAATCTATATATCAGTCACCCAGGTTTTATTTCACCTTGACCTCATTTTCAAGGTTCATTGCTCAGTGTTAAGTTTTTGTGATTTGGTCTGTTTTCTTAAACTATAAGCAATAGATCAGCTATATTTGTTGTATGGAAGGACTAGTAGGTGCACATGCCTGCCTGGCATGGCTCATCTAACCTTGACCTATTTTTCAGGGTTCCTTAGTCAATGTTTAGTTTTCTTGGTTAATGTTAAATTTATGTGCCAGTTGTAATAAAGCTTTATATTTAGGACTATCAACATAATATCAATGATTAGCAAAGAAGGCGAGACATTTCAGCGTGTGCACTCTTGTTGTTTTGTTTTCTGTTTCGTCAAAAAACATTGTGATCATGGCTAAACATACTAAATAAAAACATAGGAGGAAAGGTAGTTTTGGCTTTTATCTCAAAACCCAAATTAAAGGATTAAGAGCAAATCTGACACAGAGTTAGTTGTTCATTATATGATTATAGGTGAAGTTCTATTAACATTAAATTTTCAGACAAGTGTTACAACCCATTGTTGGGTTGCTGCCACTAGATTGGTAATTTTAAGGAAATATTGCAGTTTTTATACGACTGCAAAAAGTTTTTTGTGATCATATATTGGTATCGTGTAGTCGTTGTCAGAAGCCATTTGGTTTTTGCATAATTACTTTAGGATAAGTTAATAGAAATCTATGAAATTCAAATAAAAAAGGATGGTTGGGATTTATTTTGGGAATTTTTGTCCAGAGTTTAGGAATTAGGCATTTTAGGGACCAAAAGGTTCCAAAATTAAACTTTTTTTGATTTCATAGAAATTGAATTATGGGGGTTCTTTGATATGCCAAATCTAACTGTGTATTTAGATTCTTAATTTTTTGGTCCTGTTTAAATTGGTCTACCTTAAGGTCCAAAGGGTCCAAAATTAAACTTATTTTTATTTTAACAATATTTAAATTCTTGGTGTTCTTTAATATCATGAATATGCTGAATCTGGACATTTACTTAGATTTTTTATTATGGGCCCAGTTATCAACAAATGATCAAGTTGGTCCAAACAGGGGTTCAAAATTTTACTTTGTTTAATTTCAACAAAAATTGAATATATGGGGTTCTTTGATATGCTGAACATGCTGAATCTAACCATTCATTTAGATTTTTGATAATTTGGCCCGTTATCAAATTGGTCCACATGGAGGTTTGAAGGGTCCAACCTTGAACTTTATTTGATTTCATCAAAAAATGAATTATTGGGGTTCTTTGATCATGGTGATATGCTGCATCTAACCATGTATTAAGATTTTAAAAATTGGACCATATTAGAGGTTAATTGTCAATTTAAAATTTTTAATTACTTGGACCACATTCATTCTGTGTCAGAAACCTATGCTGTGTCAAATATTGAATCACATTCCAAATTCAAAATTCAGAGCTGTATCAAGCTTAAATGTTGTGTCCATACTTGCCCCCAACTGTTCAGGGTTCAACCTGTACAGTCGTATCAAGCTGAGCCATGCGTAGCATTTTTATTGGTCATTATCTTGAATCTTATTTCTGATAAAGATATATATACTGTAAACAGCAAATATAATTCGCAAAGTAAAGTCTACAAATATGATATTAATACACCAAAAATTGTCAATTGACCCCATAAGGAGTTATTGCCTTTTAAAGACAATTTTTCACAATTTGTTCATCTAGTTTGCTCAATACTCTAAAGAATCTTCTCCTTTGAAGTGACATTGCGGAATATATTACAGCCAAACTTGGACTGAATGAGTTTCAGAGTAACTAGTTTAAAGTTTGTATTTTATTTCCTTTTAGGTCAAGAAACATAGTCACTTTATAGTTACATGGCTAAAATGGAACATAGGGGTAAAATGATCACAAATGGAAGATTGATGCAAAAAATTTCAGGTGAGCACTTCAGGCTCTTGCGAGCCTCTTGTTTAATTGCTTCTGTAAGTAATATATATATTAATTTGAAATTCTGACGAGTGAGACACATGCAGATTATACTGTAAACAATATTTCAGAGTTAAATGTAGTCAAGCAAACAAATCATATTAGAATATGCGAATCATGTCTTTGATGTCCAATGAAAAATTAGTACAAACACGAAGAAAAAGTATGAGAATGTTTGTTTTTTAAACTATTGACCAGGGTAAACATGGTGAAAGTCTTTGAAAATGATGACTGGCAAAAAGTCTGTGAAATGAAATAGCACAAATATTCCATTCTTTTAAAATATTATTGTATATATAAAAGAAAAACACATACTGATGTTTAATAATAGTTTTTTCTCTTTTTAGGTTCAGGACAACATGGACAAGAAATATAGAAAAATAATGAAAAATATAAACAGTTACAATAAAAATGAGTGGCAAAACAAGATAAACAGAATACAACAAAGCCTAAATGGTAAGACCACTTGTATATACTGTAAATTCAGAAATTATTGCTTGCTTTTATTATTGTGATTTTTCACGAATGGACAACTTATTGTGATTGCAAACAAAATCTGCATAAAGATCTATATATATCATGATTATATATATATATATATATATATATGTTTCTGTTATCAAAACATGAGTTCTTATTTTTGCAATACTCACCAGTCACATTATTCCCATTACTAAAAACATGAAAAACCTCTCGATAATTTCTGAATTACAGAAATAAAAATAGTTGCCTTTGAATGATGACTTATATAAAAATAAGAAGATGTGGTATACATGGTAAACGAGTGACTTATCCACCAGAGTTCAATAAGGTGGATGCAAGAAATTAAAGGCCAATGATGGGCCAGCCTTCAATAATGAGAAAACACTTCCTTTATGGTCAGCCAATAAAGATCCCAATATGAAAAGATGTAAACAATCCAATTTAGTTCAACATGTTCAAAGTCAATAACAAACAAAAAAAAATCATGTCTGTGAGCACTCAACCTTTATACCATAATATTTGACAGTGGTTCAAATTACACAACATATGAACATTCTATAACAACTATTGCAAGTGGCTCAACTTTAAATATCACTGCAAGGCACTAAACAACGAATATTAAATTTGGACACAAAACACTGAAATAAGAGAACTCATCATGCTCATAAGTACGAATATCAAATGAAAGTTTCTCAAAATGTTCATTAAACATGATAAAATAAGCTTATTTATATTGCTGTTTTTTTGTCCATTTAAAGATTTTTTTTAATTTTGTTTATTTATAGGTCAGACATCTTGGTTTTTATGATCATCAACAGGTCCTGCAGGGTCTATACTGAAGAGGAAACCTAATTGTTAATACTTTTCTACATAATGTGCTAATTGTAATAAATAATGTGAAATGAACTGTGTGTTTTTCTGGAAAAAGAAATAGAAAAAATTCTACAAAATTGCTATTAACAAATTGGAGTACCATCAAAGATGCACAAGAACACAATTGTTTAAAATGTAACAACCCACATATTCACTGATGGATTATGGAGTAATTAAGAAAACCATAGTATCTTTGTCATGTTTGTTGTCGAAATAAACAACTGCCTTATCCATTCATGTACATGGCTCCATCATATCAAATATACAGAGAAGATGTTTGAAGAACAAGTTGCCAAAATTTATTCAACCAATTGAAGGAAGATGTCTTGTGGATGGAATTATCAGTCAGAGCTCAGACATAAATAAGTCTGAATCTGCTTTTGACTCATAGAGGTCTAAATTTGTAAGTTTTAGGATTAGTCTCCCTTTAATGCAAGACAAAATACGACTTTAATAAGTCAAATATTGTTAAGCAAGAAATAATTGACCAGAATCAAAAAGTTGCAAATATCGACTCCTACAAGTCGATAAGTGATAAAAATTGGTTAACTTCAAGACCCACGCATATTTATAAGGAGGTCATGCATCTAAATCAAATAATGAAAACATTGAAAGACAATGCTTTGTCTTCTAAAGAAAAATATGAATGAGAGTCTAAAAAATCGAAGATAATGTTAATTAACCTTACAATGCAACCACCTGGAACTACACTTAATGAGGAAAAACATCTGTGTTTAGTAAGGATGTTCAATTAGACAATTACATATAGATAGCTCAAGTCCTTGTGAACTCTCAGACAGGTTTTTGCTGTCATAGGTTGTGTAGTTTGGCCACTAAGTGGAATTAAGTTTTTTCATCAACATAAATAGACCTAAACAAGTCTGTCAATTTACAGTCAAGGGTCTAACTTAAATAAGTTATCGGGGAAAAATAACATGCATGTTGTTATTACAGACACTTTCATGAGTTGTCTTCTCTTTTTTCCTGAATCTGTAATAACATATGATGGTTATCTGTGAAATATACCAAAAATGTTTATCTTTAATGGGCACTTGGGAATTCTTAGAAACTTTTGCGCAGTAACTTAATAAATTACCTTGATAACTAATTTTCTAATTCCATTAATATAATTATGATTAACCATGGTAAATCAATGAGACAAGGCTTTTAAGGGAAATTAAGTTGTAATAACAAGGCTTATGTTATTACAAGCATGTAATTTACTATATCAGAGTAAATGAGACACTTGGAATCTTGCACAGTGCCTCATTACAAGCTCTGATCATCATTTCTTACAATGAATTGAAATACATTCTTATGCAAGTCAGAGCAAAGCCTTTAAAGAGATATAGACAAGCTGCAATAACACCCATTGGTTATTGCAGGAATGTATTTTCTGTAATAACATAGGTGTACTATGCATGATTGGTAAGCTATGAGCTGTTATATATTTGCAAAGATTAGTATACATAAAGAAAATTATAATATCAATAGAACTTGAGAAAAATTTAACAAAATAAAGGTTGTATATTTTCCCTTTGAAACATGTAACATACATATGTTATTACAGTTTTTTGATATTTCAGCTCACAATAACAACATGTATGTTATTTTTCTCTAATAACTTATTTAAGTTAGACCCTTGACTGATTTATGACTTAGATAAGTCTAAAATTGAAAACACATTTTTATGATAAATACATGTTTTGACTTCTTTAAGTCAAAAACAAAAATAGACTTGTTTATGTCTGAGCTCTGACTGATTATTTATGCACTGAACTGTTATGTAGGGGGTCGAATAATTGTACACAGCAGCTGAAACAGAAGACAAGTTAATTTAACATGAAAAGTGTTTATTTTATTTAAAATGCAAATATGAGCACAATATTAATAACATCAAAAGTGGTATGATATTCATAGCGTTTTGCTTATTATTGTATTGTCTTAAACATGCTAAACAGTCAGCCTTTTGTTTTTGTATGTTAAATACTCACCATGAAAATTTGTATTAAAGTTTTAATTATCTTTTGTATCAATAATTCAGTCTAGGAAAAATTATATTTATACTGTCATGAATTTTCCATAGAGGAAAAATAGGGGAAAACATTTCCTTAAGGGAAATTTGATGTTCAGAAATTTCCTTAGAGGAAATTTGAAGAACAATGATTTCCTTAGAGGAAATTTAATGTCTTGAATTTTCCCTCAAGGAAAAGTGTTTGTCAACAATTTCCTCACAGGAAAAATTTTTTCCTCCAAGGAAAATTTGAAGCTGCAAATTTCCTCAAAGGAAAATTTGAAGCCACAAATTTCCTCAGAGGAAAATTTGAAGCCGCAAATTTCCTCAAAGGAAAAAGAATTTCCTCCAAGGAAATAGAATTTCCTCTAAGGAAATAGAATTTCCTCTAAGGAAATAGAATTTCTTCAAAGGAAATGTTTATGCAGCAAATTCCCTAAGGGAAATCTTTTTCCCTCGAGGAAAAAACAATTTCCCTAGAGGAAAAATATTTTTCCTTTAGGGAAATTTGATTTCCCTTGAGGAAAACTACTTTTCCTCTGAGGAAATTGTTGAAAAAAGGGGCATAACTTTTTCAACAGTGGTGCTAGAGCCAAAAAATTTTAGGACAAATATCAGGGAACCAATGCCAACCAAGTTATCAACTTCATTTTGACTTAACTCCAAAAATTAAGGTGACAACTTTTGCACTCAGCGGAATTGCAAACTTGTCCCGGAGACTGTTTTATGCTATTGTTTCAGAAAAAGGGAGAAGGTTTGGATCCATTAAAACGTTTAATCCCGCTGCAAATGTTTGCACCTGTCCTAAGTCAGGAATCTGATGTACAGTAGTTGTCGTTTGTTTATGTAATATATACGTGTTTCTCGTTTCTCGTTTTGTTTATATAGATTAGACCGTTGGTTTTCCCGTTTGAATGGTTTTACACTAGTAATTTTGGGGCCCTTTATAGCTTGTTGTTCGGTGTGAGCTAAGGCTCCGTGTTGAAGGCCGTACTTTAACCTATAATGGTTTACTTTTTAAATTGTTATTTGTATGGAGAGTTGTCTCATTGGCACTCACACCACATCTTCCTATATCTATTAACGTTTAGTTTAAGGTATCTGTGAAACAGTTTTTATCATGACTACTTGATATTAACAAGAGTGCACACGCTGAAATGTCTCACCTTCTTTCTTCTTTACTAATCATTGATATTATGTTGATAGTCTTAAACATAAAGATTTATTACAACTGTTACTTAAACAAAACCACGACCAATGAACCATGAAAATGAGGTCAAGGTCAGATGAACCATGCCAGGCTGGAATGTACAGCTAATAATTCTTCCATACAACGATTAAAGTTGACATATTGTTTATAGTTTCAGAAAAACAGGCGATGAAATAAGGTCAAGTTCAGCTGAACCTTGTCGGACATATATGTAGACCTCAGAAGGATGATCCCATGTACCGAAATTAAGTGGGGAAAATGAGATTTCAAGAAACTATACATGTCTTTAAGCATTCCATAAACAATGAAAATGATGCGAAGACAAAACACTTCGTTACATAAGGCATATTCATACAACGTATTAAACATCAATGTATCCTTTCTGAAATATAAAGGTTTTATTAAACAGTAAGCAATGTCGCATCTGGGAATAAGCATCACTATGCATCCAAGACAAAAACCTTTACTTGTTCTTATGATTTATGTTAAGACTTATGATTTCAGTATGTTTCAACCTTTAGCTAGCCTTAACTTATGGGTCATGTTAGCTATTGCCATCTCTTTGTATCTAATGGCATTATCTGACGTGTACATCGTCTAATTTTGTATGTAGTTGTTGAATTATTGGCACATCTCATTTACATGGAGGTGACACATCTCTGCATCGTTATATTATATTAATGGTAGCGTTTTAGTTTATCATATCAAAGCTGTAAAAGATATAAGACAGACATTGTAAAGAAGCAAACATGATCAACAAAAGGAGATCTACAAGAGATGTTGTGTTCCCCGATCAACTAGCCCACACCAACAGATATATATGGGTCATTTAAAACAAATGTCGAATTTTAAAATTGAAAAAAATATTAAAAGTTACTTATTCAAACAACCCTCTACATAAGAAAATCAAAACAAACAGTACTTAAAGATCAACATATTAGAAGATGCAATCTTAATGATGTCATACAAGAATATCTAGAAAAATATTTTGATCGGTGGTACAATATTTTGTCTATCTTGTTACTATTTTCAAAAGAGATTTAGGGTTATTAAGAAAAAGTTTAGATAAAATGTTAAGCTTGTTTTACGTAGCCAATTAGATGGTTTTCAAGAGAATAAACTTCTAAATATATTCATTCTGTAAAATAATAGATTGTTTGCCCATTTTCCAGGTTGTACTGAAAATGACTATAAAAATTGGTTTTCAAAGGTTGTAAAAATTACCACCAGTAATGCAAGTCTAAGATAGCAATTTATATTGTTCGGCATTTTTCACCCTTTTAAATAAACCCAACATCAAGTAAATCCCTCATAAGTTAGTTTACTTTTCTCTTTACTTTGTTGGTAACAGGAACGTACGTTTCTGATATATCAATATATAAAAGTTTATCCTTTTACCTTTTTTATCTATCCTGTTACCGATATCAGTATTCACGGGTAGTAAGGTCGTCATATCGAGGAGCGTTTAGTACAGTGATTTTGTCATAGTTTGGATAAGTTTGACATGACGGTGTTAAGTTTTTTTTATGACGATCAATGCAAAAATGTAAACATTCGGATATTTTGTAAAAGGAACTTCTGATCAATAATTCAAGCTGGTAAGTACCTTTGTACAAAGTAAATATGTTAGTACATCACAAGTTGTATCATATAGTTAATGATTTAACACAGAACAAAGCTTGCGTATGTCAAAATTTAAAAGTTGCTTATTGGTTTAACGCGCATAAAAAAAGTTATTATCTTTCTGTCTGTTACATCATATATTTCTTCGTGATAAAATACTGCTGTCAATTATTCTGAAAAATACCTACTTTTGCACTCAATTCAAAATTACTGAAATATCTGTGTCATGGTTTGGTTCATTCGTGTCATGGTTAAGTTCATGTTGGACATGGTTCAGTTATGCAATTCTTGTCATGTATTATGAAGAGTTACTATCAAAATTAACATAATTGTTTCATTTGAAACACAAAAAGGGAATAAGAACGCACATACAATGTAGTAATATGTTATCAGTAGATGCAATATGATTGCCAATGAGACAACTATCCACCTAAGATCAAATCACGTAGATGTTAGCAACTATATGTCATGAAGAGGCCTTCAACATTCAACAATGAGCAAAACCATACTTCTTAGCAAGTTATAAAAGGCTGCGACAAAATCAATAAGAAAACCACCAGCCTAATTTCTGTTCAAAATAAATAGCAAAATATGATATACAATTACAAACGATATTCACGGCATTACAGAGACAGAATATACAAACTATTGCGGAGTTAAACATGTTTGCGGGCTCCCCAACCCCTTCTTCGACTTAACCACGGCAGACATGCAAGATTTACCAGATCGGTTTTAAACAATAAAATCACGATGCATTCATGCAATATTACTGCCATTGTATATAAAGTACGAATCCAGTTTGTTCATTTTCACTGTTATATGCGAGTATTCCTATATGTAGAATAAAGGATGACGGGAAAAACTGCGTTTGTTTACTTTTTAAAAGTACGAAATAATTGATTTAAATGTATGTTTTAACACAATTAAATAAGAATATAACTTTCTAATGTATAATATATATAATCACAAGAATAAAGTCCAAAAAGTGTAATTAAAGCAGAGCTAGCTGAATTCATAATAACGTTGACTGGATGCTATTCATTTCAACTATAATTGCGATAAATTATCACTGAAAGTGCAATCATTTCTGATGTGGAATTTTTGCAGGTGCGATGATTCTTCATTTTCATTTTATATGATAATTCGAAATGCAACAACTGAAAATAGTCTTATAAAATTACTTTAATACTGATGATATTTAAAAAGCAAGCTGGTCGTAGATGATCACTTGAATATACACGGGTATAACCAACTTATTGTTGATTTCGGACATTGTGTACTGTTCATCGATATTTTTTCTGTACTAAATTTTATGGTTTTTTATCGTCATAGTTCTGTACCGTTCGTAAGTAAAACATCGAGAACATAGTTATGAGAAATTCAAACATATATCAAAGTGACTCGATTGTTGCTGGAACTTTTTTTACTGTATAAGATGTATATAAAATGGCATTACAAAAACTAATTACGCAGCCATCCAGACATCAAATGTAAAGCAATTGTTTGTGCGAGACGAAAACGCTACCACTCATCAATCGTGAAATGAAGATCTTTATGTGACTTCTCTTTGATTTTCGTCGATGCATCCATTAGAGCTATTTTCATAATGCTTGCAGTTAAACGGTTTGGATGGCTTGTTTGCTTTTTTTAGTAGAAATGTGTGCTCTATCTCAATTACAATGCCTAGGCAAACATGAATACAAACCAAGCAATCAAGTCTTAAGTATGTGCTGTATATTTAGACCAAAATCGTAAACTGCTTTTCTGGTAGCAATCATTTGATTTTCGGGGGGGGGGGGTACTTGAAATGGCACATTAGTTTATATAACAACATATTACTTTTTGAAAAAAAGAACTATATTGAGTTGTTATTGAAGAAAATGAGTACATTCTAATTTTCAAAATTTTCCTAGGGGCGGGGGGGGGGGGGGGGGAGAGGACCCAAACCCTCCTAGCAGGTTTTGATCACTAAAAAATTACAGGTTATTTTGAATGTAAAAAAATACATTTTACTTTGGCTTAATGTAAAAAAAAATCCAAAGCCCCCTCGCTCTTCCCCCCCTCCCCCCCAAATCTGAAAACCAAATGGTAGCTACTTTAGCTGTCCAAGTTATATGTATAAAATAATGGCGTGTCAAAGGAAAGGACATACTTTATCTTACATATAGATCCGGGTCTGAACAAATTATCAGAGAATATAGGATTGACAATATAAAAAAGAAGATGTGGTATGTATGCCAATAAGACAACTTTCCACAAGAGACCTACATGACACAGAAATTAACAACTATAGGTAACCGTACGGTCTTCAACAATGAGCAATACATGCCATTTTTACGGCATTTATTGAAATATTACCTCATATTTTCACACTCACAAAGTATGCATACATAATGAATCCTTCTGACTTCATAAATTATGTTAGAGAGTCGGCTAAATTACGACTTTATATGATGAAAATTTATTAAAATCCTTCTGTGAAAATGCTACGCATATACAACAGTAATGAATCGCTCTACAGTGAAAATGAAATTTATATATCATTATTCAATAGTAAAACATGAATCGCATCACAAAAACAACAAAGTGGAATGTGATTCAATATCAACAAGCTGAACAACAAACCCTATTTTAAGTTATACTACATTATTTACCATGTTAAAAGGTACATTTTTTTCTGCAAATGAAACTTAACTGCTACTTTTAAAACTCTTGTCCTCTCTGTTCGTTAACTAATCTTTATAAATCTGTGTATCAATTTTACACTTGGATAGCTGTATAGGGTCCGCATGAAATACATTTATCATGAATTTATGAAAACAGTACGTATTGTATATTATATCTTATTTTATTCAAAAATCGTGAATTTGTCGTCTGTTTATTTATCCTTCTACATAAGAAATTCATCATGGATACAGTGAAAATGGCATTTCAGGATTCGCACATTACATACACTGATTACAAATATTTTTATTGATTTGTAATAATAATTGATAAACTTGAACCTTATGTCGGCTTAAATCCAAATCGAAATTGTGATCTTTCATATTTTAAATTCGAACTTTGAAAGTGTTTTTTTTTTATTGTAAATTCACATATAGTTTTAAAACCAATATGTTTTAAAACTGGTGTCCATGTCACGCGTAACGATTCGGTTTCACAATTCACGCTTTGACAATTACACCCACTAAATTTTGTTAAAAAGGCTTTTTTCTTCTTAGGCAGTTAATATATAATGTAACTTCGTTCAATAACAGGCGCTATCAAACAAATTTTCAGTATTAAAGTGAAACACATATATATTTATTTCGATCTAAACCATGACAAACTTGACCAAAACCATGACGAATTTCTAGACTATTAACCGAACCATGTCAATCGCTTAACCAAACCATAGCAATTCCGATATCTTGCTTATTCTGCATTAATTTTGTGAAACAACAATTCCAATGTAGATCGTTTGACATCCAATACAGATTCAAACATCTTATGTGAATAGAACTGAGGCAATAGTTTAGAAAAGTAACATAAATTAACCATGTCAAAATTATCCAAACTGACAAAATCACTGTACTAAACGCCCCTCGATAAGACGACCTTACTAGCTGTGGTATTGCACCTGCAAATGCTTAATTGGAAAGATTAAGACGTTATAACCTTAAGATGAGTTCAAACAACGAAATATTTCATTCGTTTTGCACCTACATTTTAAGATAAAAAATTTAACGAAGTTTTTGTCTACAATTGTCTATCCTATTACTGTAACTATAGCAACCATAGTAACAGGATAGACAAATTTCTTCGTTTTTGATTCACGGGTAGTAAGGTCGTAATATCGATGGGCGTTTAGTACAGTGATTTTGTCATAGTTTAGTTAATTTAGACATGGTTGTGTTAAGAGTTTTTATTGACAATCAATGACACAATATAAACATTCGGATTTTTCGCTAAATGAACCATTGAATATAAATTCAAGATGGTTAGTATCTTTGTGTATAATGCTATAAAGTTTTTATCATATAGTTATAATTAGACACAGAATAAAGCTTGCGTATTTCAAAATGTATATGTTGTTGTTCGTTTCTAATGCATAAAGTACAGTTATTTATTTACTGTCTGTTAGATCCCATATTTCATTATGGTATAATTAGTTATCAAAGGTACCAGGATTATATAATTTAGTACGCCAGACGCGCGTTTCGTCTACATAAGACTCATCAGTGACGCTCATATCAAAATATTTATAAAGCCAACATAAATCTGCCGTCAATTATTCGTAAAAAGGCCTACATTTGCACACAAAATTGATTACAGAAAATTCGGAGTCATGGTTTGGTTCACAAGTGTCATGGTTAAGTTCATTTTCGAAATGGTTCAGTTATGTGATTCCTGTCGTGCAGGATGGTAGTGTAACGATCAAAATAAACAGACATTATGTACAACTATTAAAATACTGTTTTTTCGTGTTTAACCCATTCTATCTTATTTTGAATCGATATATAGTGTCGCTATTTTCTAATGTTATTGTTTTTCTGACCCAGACGAGTAGATCTGAGTTTCAAATTTTAAAGATGATCTTTTACTTGCAAAACTACACCTATTAGAAAATAAGTCATCTACAGTAAAACTAAGATTTATCATTATAATTATCATAATTATAGAACAAGCACATATAAAGAGACCACTAGAGTAGTATATAATAAATGAATTTCAATTATAGTATTTTTATTAAAGTTGGTGTATTCTGAATACACTATGACCTAAGAAAGCACTATTAGTTACATAGTGTGCTAGTGACCTAATGCAGTATATGCGGTAAATTCCATATGGGGCGAGAGTGAAGCTTGAATCCCCATATGGAATGTACTGACCCCATATATACGTATTACGTCACTAGCACACTTATGTAACGAATTTATCTTACCGACTATCTTAACGTGTAAAATTTAGACTAGTGAGCTATCAAAATGAGCAAGTTTTCAATACAGTTAGCATTAACATGATTAAGAAACTACTTCCTTTGATCCTACAAAAACATATGCCAACAATGACAACTTCTTAGATTTAAATGTGTTTTATGAATTTATTTCACTTTATCATCACTTTCTTCGTCTGTTGAAACCTTTAAGATTTTTTCTCAGTACTGTTTTGTTTTTTTAAAGGGATGTAACACCACTACTATCCGTGTATGAAATACGCCCTGCCTCCTTATTACCTTATATGGAATATAAAGGGACACAACTCCACTACTAACCGTGTATGAAATAAGCCCCGCCTCCCAATTAACCTAATATTAAATATACACGGTTTCCACGAGGACGCTTTTAACCAATCATATTCCTAGAAATTTATAGGAGGTAAGATAAATAGTAATACACAATAAATAAAGTATAATTTCCAATTGAGACAACTATCCACCGTAGAACAAATGACGCGAATGTTACATCACCGTACGGCCGTCAACAATTAGAAAAACTCATACCTTTTAGTAAGTAATTAAAGGCTCCGACAAAATTAATGATACAGCAATTGAAATAAGAAGACTTACAGCCTGACTTATGTCCAAAACAAAACCAAAAAATAAATATAATATATATATGAAAAACAACAGCCAGTGCATCCCAGACTGAAGACCATGTAATGATGTACATTTTGTCATACTAAATACTTAACCGACAGAGCTTTTTTATATCGGAACTTTATGGCTTACAACACATGAACAAGAAAAAATAGTTTAACGAGTTAAAAAAACATTATCACTTTTATTCGTTGTTTAAATAGACATTATGGACCTTTTTCTAATTCGAACTTGTTATTGTCCACACTTTGAAATCAATTTCCATATTAATTTCACTTACAGTTAACTACATGAATAAGTTTAAACTAACATTTGAAGACATGATGTGTCCTCTCGATATGGTTTGTTTAATATTGTATCATGGACGGTATCATTTCTAAGTAGTAGGACTCTGCCGGGGATAATTATCGTGAGAAATGATAATAACGTCTACTTAGGGTTGCAAAACGTAACAGTTAAGCCTCGGTCACACCTTAACAGATAGCTCGAACGGATGCCGAACGGATGACTTTTTTCAATCCGTTCATGCCCGTTAGACGTCAGTCCATATCTGGTTCTTGTCGGCTTAGCGTCCGTTGGCGTCCGTTTTGTACTGTACCTGTCATTTTCGTTTCCGTTTTGTATACATAACTTGTCCGTTATAGATTCGTTGGATCGGCAGACAAATTCACCAACGCACTTCTACCGGACGTATATATTTATAAACATATATATAACGGATAAAACTGATGGGAGACGGACATGAACGGAAGGATAACGGATACCTACCAGAAGCAAAACGGATAAATGTCAATTGAAAATTTCGCGTCACTCAGAAATGACAATTATTGAAAGATCAGATTTCTTGAATGTCATGAATGTCTATTACTCATGCTTGGATCTTGAAGTAAGAGCATGTACGATTTGTCCGGCCTTTTAGCCACTTACGTCCACCAAATTTGATCAAAAGACTGTTCCCTCTTTAGTCAATTAGTAAATTGTGCTACTTTAATTTTTTTCCCAATCGCATCCTATCAAACTATCAATATTAAGGTGCCACAAAGATGTATTAATTTTTATCTAAACCATGACAAATGTAACCAAAACCATGACGAATTCCTTGACTCTTAACTTAACCATGTCAATCGCTTAACCAAACCATACCAATTTGGATATCTTTGTTATCCTGGGTTAATTTCTTAATGTTGAAGGTGAAAAGTTGTTTGTAACTTTGGAATTATTATAAAAGGTGTAACAATTCATCTACCTCGCATCTTACGTTAATAACATTTTTCTACATTGAGACGATAGAGAAAACTATAAATATTCTTGTAACCTTCGAATAAAATTTATAACCTTTAACTTAAATTTGAGCTAACCATCGGCATTTTTACACACTTTACATGCATCACATTATTTTCCGCAAATACCCGACTTCAGGTAAATGTAATTTTTCATATCGGATATTTACCGATTTCCAAGTTCCAATGATTAAATCATATTAAACAGAACTAAAAATAATCTTGCCCTCTTTCCGAATGCAGTTAACTTTCTTATGTCATTCTGTTATTAATATCGACAATCTTTTCAGCTTTTGCCTTCATTTATTGAAACAGGTGTCGTTACTTGTGTGGTGATTCACAAATAACCACAGGAATTTCCTTGTTTTTTCTTACATTGCTAGGTATAGATAAAACACCAAATCACGCGATGAATACCAGCTTTAGTTAACAGAACAGGCGAAGGCGGCATCGCAGATTACTCACAAAGGAGTTATCGCGTACTTGACAAACTGAGTTGGAACCTTTTATTTTCTTAAATAAATCAGTGGGATGGGAATGTGCTTATTTTTGTTTGAGTTCCTGTTTAACATAATAATTCCATGGTACAAGTAACAAGATATTAATCTTTTTACAACTTGTATGGATGAGACATCATTTCTGTTAAGAGCATAATGAGTCTTACAAAAAACACAACTGTCTTCTCTTAATGGATAATACAACAAGCAGAGGCAAATCAGATATTTTTACTCACCTTTATCAATGTCTGCCTTGTTGATCAATAATAGTTTAACTGTCTCTATATGATTATTCTGACAAGCAAAATGCAAAGGAGATGCTCCATTATCCATACATTTATTAATGTCTGCCTTGTTGTCCAGTAATACCTTTACTATCTCTGTATGGCTATTCTGACAAGCAATATGCAAAGGAGATGCTCCATTATCTGTACACTTATTAATGTCAACCTTGTTGTCCAATAATATCTTTACTATCTCTGTATGATTGTTATGACAAGCTATATACAAAGGAGATGCTCCATTATCTCTACACTTATTAATGTCTGCCTTGTTGTCCAGTAATATCTTTACTATCTCTATATGATTTTTTTGACAAGCAGTATACAAAGGAGATGCTCCATTATTCAAACACTTATTAATGTCTGCCTTGTTGTCCAGTAATATCTTTACTATCTCTGTATGATTGTTATGACAAGCTATATACAAAGGAGATGCTCCATTATCTTCACACTTATTAATGTCTGCATTGTTGTCCAGTAATATCTTTACTATCTCTATATGATTGGTATGACAAGCAATATACAAAGGAGATAATCCATTATCTTCACACTTATCAATGTCTGCATTGTTGTCCAGTAATATCTTTACTATCTCTATATGATTGTTACCACAAGCAACAAACAAAGGAGATACTCCATTATCTCTACACTTATTAATGTCTGCCTTGTTGTCCAGTAATATCTTTACTATCTCTATATGATTGTTACCACAAGCAACAAACAAAGGAGATACTCCATTATCTCTACACTTATTAATGTCTGCCTTGTTGTCCAGTAATATCTTTACTATTTCTGTATGGTTATTCTGACAAGCAATATACAAAGGAGATAAATCATTATCTTCACACTTATCAATGTCTGCCTTGTTGTCCAGTAATATCTTTACTATCTCTGTATGGTTATTCTGACAAGCAATATACAAAGGAGGTAATCCATTATCTTCACACTTATCAATGTCTGCCTTGTTGTCCAGTAATATCTTTACTATCTCTATATGATTTTTATAACAAGCAATAAACAAAGGAGATGCTCCATCATATCTACACTTATTAATGTCTGCCTTGTTGTCCAGTAATATCTTTACTATCTCTATATGATTGTTATGACAAGCAACAAACAAAGGAGATACTCCATTATCTCTACACTTATCAATGTCTGCATTGTTGTAAAGTAATATCTTTACTATCTCTATATGATTTTTCTGACAAGCAGTATACAAAGGAGATACTCCATCATCTCTACACTTATCAATGTCTGCATTGTTGTCCAGTAATATCTTTACTATCTCTATATGATTGTTATGACAAGCAACAAACAAAGGAGATAATCCATTATCTTCACACTTATCAATGTCTGCATTGTTGTCCAGTAATATCTTTACTATCTCTATATGATTTTTATAACAAGCTATATGCAAAGGAGATACTCCATCATATCTACACTTATTAATGTCTGCCTTGTTGTCCAGTAATATCTTTACTATCTCTATATGATTATTCTGACAAGCAGTATACAAAGGAGATGCTCCATTATCCAAACACTTATTAATGTCTGCCTTGTTGTCCAGTAATATCTTTACTATTTCTGTATGGTTATTCTGACAAGCAATATACAAAGGAGATAATCCATTATCTTCACACTTATCAATGTCTGCCTTGTTGTCCAGTAATATCTTTACTATCTCTGTATGGTTATTCTGACAAGCAATATACAAAGGAGATAATCCATTATCTTCACACTTATCAATGTCTGCCTTGTTGTCCAGTAATACCTTTACTATCTCTATATGGTTATTCTGACAAGCAATATACAAAGGAGATAATCCATTATCTTCACACTTATCAATGTCTGCCTTGTTGTCCAGTAATATCTTTACTATCTCTATATGATTTTTATAACAAGCTATATGCAAAGGAGATACTCCATCATATCTACACTTATTAATGTCTGCCTTGTTGTCCAGTAATATCTTTACTATCTCTATATGATTGTTATGACAAGCAACAAACAAAGGAGATACTCCATTATCTCTACACTTATCAATGTCTGCATTGTTGTCCAGTAATATC
Source organism: Mytilus galloprovincialis (assembly GCF_965363235.1). NCBI lineage: Eukaryota > Metazoa > Mollusca > Bivalvia > Mytilida > Mytilidae > Mytilus > Mytilus galloprovincialis. Next base: position 5,822,417 of record NC_134847.1, read on the forward strand.
TTTACTATCTCTATATGATTGTTAACTGATGCTTCTAACAAAGGACTCCAACCTCTTCTGTTACACAGGTTAACATCACCATCATGATCAATACACCAATAAATAAAAGGAATATACCCATAGTCACAACAACCTATCAGTGCAGTATCTTTGCTATTGATATCACATGTCAGTGCTAATCGCCTCTGGAGTGACATTCCAAATTTTTTCAGATAACATAGGAAGTTGTGTCTGAACTCTTGTATCTTGAAGTTTATATTCCTGAACACATAATCTACTCTACCAATTGACCAGTCATCAATCATTCTCTGCATATACATCTGATGGTATTTAAGTGGTACAATAGTAATAAACTGGTCCATGTAATCTTGCCTTTCTAGTAAAAATCTCTGCATAATGAAAACAGAATGTGCATTTCTGATTATACACTGGATCATTTTTTGTCCAAAATAGTATGCAAGAAAGTCAAATAACTTATCATGTTTTGTTTTAAATATACCATGTTCTTTCTTTATAAAAGTGTGTTCAAGTGAGTTTAGTTCATCAAGTAGAACAAGTCGTGATGTGCCTCTGTCCAATCTGCATGCCTCACATGTTTCCTCAATGATCTTTCTTGTTTCTACATTTATCTCTTCATAAAACATTTCCTCCTTTAAGTTGTTGTTAAACATAACACACAAAGCCATTGCACAGTATTTTCTATAATGACCTTTTTTATTAAGCTTGTTAATTTCAGTTTCGTATACCGAAAATGGATTTTTGAAGAATTCTATTATATTGACCTCGGGACTTTCATTATACAATTTACAGAGAAGTGGAAAGAAATCATATAAATCACAGTACTGAATAATCTCAGTTGCCTTTGCTCCTAGATATATTTCTGCTATTGACGTTTTCTCTGTCTCTGATAAACACAAATCTTTTGTTCGTAGGTTACAAACAGATGTCCTGAAAATGGATAAAGATTCAAACTTTTCGTCCTGGTACACTTGTAATCGACACGCGACAATAATTTTTGTTAATTTGTTTTCAATCAACATCTTTATTTGTTCCATAACTGATTCCCAATTGTCAAGGTCGAACTGGTTTATGGAATAAGTCCCACAAAAGTCATCAATTACAAACAGTGTTTTCTGATTTGGATTATTAAACTGGATTATATCATTTGGATTAGTAACTGGTAGTACATCATACCCTTCTTTTTCTTTCATTTTTAACGCCACATAATGTAAAATGGATGTCTTTCCAACACCAGAACTGGCTGTAATAGTGAGACAACTGTTTTCCTTAATACCTTTCAACACACATTTCGTAGCTCTGGTTTCAACAAAGTTATCAGCATTCTTCTGCCACTCATCCAACTGCTTACTAGTTTGCTCTGAAACATCAAGGAGTAAATAATTACCAAAGATAATTTAAAAAACTATAAAGTATTAATTCAACTTTGTATTTTTCTTATTTGTGACTCAGAATGCCTCAGATGATGGTAAATGCATAATGCATTAAGTGTTGGGAGCAATATTATTTCTGTTCTGCTGAATTTGATTAATAAAATTGAGAATGGAAATGGGGAATGTGTCAAGGAGATTGAATTGTAAATTTAAAGTCTTAAAGATAACAGTCTTACAATCTTACTACCGGTATCACTAAACTTAACATCATCAATGATTTATGAAAATCAATGAACCTTTGTGAGCACATACTCCAGGCCCCAACATTGTAACCAGGCAAAATCTCATCAGATTCCTAATTTTTAAGACTCAAACTCATTGATAAAATTTCTAGTGAATATACACTTCTACATATTATGTCCTCATTTACTAAAAGTTTAACAGGAGTTGTCATGACAAACCGTTATATCAGTATAGTCCAAATTTTAAGTTCATAGGGGTATAACTCCTTAGACCTAGAAAATAGATTTGAATCATAATTTCTGTGGATATGCACATCTATGTTTAAGTGTGTCCTCATTAACTCCAAAGTTTCATAAAATGTTGCTGTGTGGTTTCATAGGAGTTGTGATGACAAACTGTTGCAACAGTATATACCAAAGTTCTAAGTTCAAAGGGGCATAACGCCTATAAAAAAAATTTAATCATATATTGACCAACTTTAGAAATGTAACACCAATTTTCTAAATTATTTTCGAAAATAGTAAAATATAAATGGGGAATGTGTCCATGGGACACAGATGATGCCCCCGCTTTAATATCATCATAAAGGGACATAACTCAAGAACTGTAACAGTGACGCTACCAAAATATGTACTTAATCTGAGTTTGGTAATAAGCATTGATTATAAGTTTCATAACATTTATTTGAGGCAAACTTAAGTTAGAGAACGTAGCTTAACTCTATAACGATAAAATTGACGCCACCTAAATTGGAGCTTAATCTGTATTTTGTGGTAATTAGCATTGTTCATAAGTTTAATAGCATTTGGATGTCAGGTAAACTAAAGTAATTAAAACAGAAACGAACTTTTCAGCAATTTTTCCATTTGTAAAGGGGCATAACTCTAAAACAGTTAAAGTGACGCCACCAAAATTCAAATTTGATTTGTGTTTCGTGGTAATAAGCATTGTGTATAAGTTTCATAACATCAATGGTTCTGGCAAACTAAAGTTAGAGAACAGAAACGAAAAATTGAACAATTTTCCATTTGTAAAGGGGCATAACTCTAGAACGGTAAAAGTTAGGCCACCAAAATTCAAACTTGATCTTGGTTTTGTGGTATTAAGCATTAATAATTATTTCATAACATTTGGTTGAGGCAAACTAAAGTTAGAGAACGGAAACCAATTTTGGGATATACGTACAGACGGACAAGAGTAAAACTTAATGCCATTTCACAAATGATATCGGATATGTTCCTTACATCGTAACTACAATCCCCTTCTCTTTCATGAATGTGACCTACCGAACTAGACTATTTACCGGATTTGTTATCACATCAGCAACACGATGGGTGCCACATGTGGAGCAGGATCTGCTTACCCTTCTGGAGCACCTGAGATCACCCCTAGTTTTTGGTGGGGTTCGTGTTGTTTTTTCTTTAGTTTTCTATGTTGTGTCATGTGTACTATTGTTTGTCTGTTTGTCTTTTTCATTTTTAGCCATGGCGCTGTCAGTTTATTTTAGATTTATGAGTTTGACTGTCCCTTTGGTATCTTTCATCCCTCTTTAAATGTCCCCTCTGCGACGGCGGGGCATAAATATTATTTGTTTTGTTATTTACCACAGTCATACATCTATCTGGTGAGTAAAATTCAATTATTTTCTTACCGGTGTAAGCCAGGTTATTAAGGGGTGAGGGGAGCATGAAATGTTTGACGATGGATGGTGGGTAGCTGAATAAATTTTAAACCTGTTTTTATTGTCCTAAAGATGTGTTACATCCTTTGCCTTCCTTTAACTAATTAAACTTTTTGGGATTTCGCAATGTGATGAAAATCATAATCAAGCCATCAGAATGTTACAGACAGGAATAAGTCAACGTGCTGTTTCAAGACATTTTAATGTTAGCAACTCAACAAGAAGGCTTTTATGTCAACGCTACAGATTAACAGGAGCAGTTAAAGATTGTCTGAGAACCGGACAACAGCAAATAACGACTCCGCACCAACAAAATGCCATCATACTATGCCATTTGCAGAATCTTTTCACAACGGCAACCTCAGCCGCAAACCAAATTATTGGACGCCATGGCAGAATTATAAATGCTTAAACAGTGTCCCGTATACTGAAATGTCGTTAAATTCACTGTAGGAGGCTCTATAAAGGACTGATTTTGACTTTGCGTCATAGACGAAATCAACAACAATGGGCCAGGCAACAACTGCAGCAGTAGAGAATCGTGTGGTGTTTTCTGATGAATCACGGTTCAATGTCAGTTTTGCGGACGGTAGAACGAGAATCTACAGAAAAGAAAATGAATGCTACGCTGAGATAACTGTGTTCTTATACATGACATATTTGGTGGCGGAGGTGTAATGGTATGGGGCTCTATTAACAACAATTTTTTGATACGGTTGGGTATTGTCAATGGTACATTAAAATAGCTAGACGCTATATTGATGAAATTTTGCAGCCAGTTGTCGTTCCAGAGCTACGACGTTTTGGACAGTTCAATCAATTAACATGATAATGTGCGTGCACATATCGCTAGCTTGACTCAAAACTTGAATGGAGTAGATGTTATTGAATGACCTGCTCTTTAGAAGCTATCCTACGAAACAACGGTGGCCACACCCGATACTGAAGATCTAAAACCAGACTGTAAGTGTTAACCACAGTACTTCAACAAGGAACATTACGTCATTGGGTTTTCGATTGACTGTAAATTTTGTCTGTAATGTTGAAAGATTGATTAAGTATTCGTATATACCATGAATTTGTGTAATTTATTATTTATTTAATTTAAAAACGTCCGATTTATTTAGGTGTTGGGTTTCTAAAGTCCGTCAGTATAATTTCCTGTCAATATGCACATCTACATAGTATGTTCTAATTAACTACAAAGTTTCATGAAATTATACAGTGTGGTTCAGAGAAGTTGCGATGACAAGAACATGACTAAAGAACTGACGAACGGACAGATGGGTCAAAAACATTATACACTAGGCAACTTTGTTGTGTGATGTATAATGAAGTCAAGGTCATATGAACAATGACTGACAACCATGTAAACCTTACAATCATTTCAGACATCAAATAAAGTTGACCTAATTCTGATAGTATCTAAGAAACGCACATCAATATACACCAAGTATAGTTGACCTATTAGGCTAAATAAAAGTATATGTGTGGTTCTGGATATCTCAAAATAATATTAACAGCTCAGCAGGGCGCAGCTTGATATGACCACAGAGGTCCAACCCTGCACAGTTGCGGCAAATATGGACTCAACGCTTAAGCATTTGAGATACAGCTCTGAATTTGGATTGATTAAATATTTCACACAACATAGGTTTCTGGCAAAGAATGAATATAGTCTATAAGAACTTAAAAATTTGAAAATATATGAAATTTACCTTTAACCGTCCAATGTCCAAAATCTAAATACAGCCCTTTATAGCTAGCTGTTTGGTGTGAGCCAAGGTTCCGTGTTGAAGGCTGTACTATGACCTATATTGATTTACTTTTACATATTGGTACTTGGGTGGAGAGCTGTCTTATCGGCACTCATACCACATCTTCTTATATCTATTAGATTCAACATATCAAAGAACCGCAAGAAAACATTTTTTTTTTAAATCAAAGTTTAATTTGGAACCCGATTTGGAATAAAACCCAGAAAACTTGGCCCAAAATATGAAAATATAAAACATGTCAAAGAACCATAAGATTTCAATTTTTGTTAAAATATAATTAGAGTTCAATTTTGGACCCTTTGGACCTGTATGTAGATCAATTTGAAAACAGGGAACAAACTCAAAAATTTAAATACACACTTAGATTCAGCATATTAAAGAACCACACGAATTTAACTTTTTATGAAATTTTGGACCATTTGGACCTTAATGTGTAACATTTTGAAAATAGGTCCCAAAATTAAACACCGAAATACAATGTTAGATTCGGCATATCATACATTTGTCATAGATCCCAACTTATTTAGTTTTTGGTGAAAACAAACAAAGTTTAATTGTGGAATATTTGGCCCTCAATGTTGACCAATTTGACAAAGGAGCCCCAACATTGAAAATCAAAATACATGGGTAGAATCAACATATTAAAGAACCCAAGGAATTCAATGTTTGATGAAATCAAACAAAATTTAATCTTGAACCCTGATTTGGACCAACTAGTAAAACTTGGACCAACATCAACAAGAGTGCACACGCTGAAATGTCTCGCCTTCTATACTAATCATTGATATTATGTTGATAGTCTTAAGTATAAATCTCAGCTTTATTACAACTGTCACATAAACTTTACATTAACCAAGATAACTAAACAAAGACCAATGAACCTTGAAAAAGAGGTCCAGGTCAGATGAACCATGCCAGGCAGACAGGTACAGCTAACAATGCTTCTATACAACATATATAGTTGACACATTACTTATAGTTTAAGAAAAATAGACCAAAACACAAAAACTTAACACTGTGCAATGAACCGTGAAAATGAGGTCACGGTTAAATAAAACCTGCTCGACTGACATAAAGATCATAAAATATTTCCATACACCAAATATAGTTGACCTATGGCATATAGCATTAGATAAAAAGACCAAAACTCAAAAACTTAACTTTGACCACTGAACCATGAAAATGAGGTCAAGGTCACATGACATCTGCCCGCTAGACATGTACACTTAACAATCATTCCATACAACAAATATAGTAGACCTATTGCATATGGTATGAGAAAAACAGACCAAAACACAAAAATTTAACTATAACCACTGAACCATGAAAATGAGGTCAAGGTCAGATGACACCTGCCAGTTGGACATGTACACCTTACAGTCCTTCCATACACCGAATATACTAGCCCTATTGCTTATAGTATCTGAGATATGGACTTGACCACCAAAACTTAACCTTGTTCACTGATCCATGAAATGAGGTCGAGGTCAAGTGAAAACTGTCTGACGGGCATGAGGACCTTGCAAGGTACACACACATCAAATATAGTTATCCTATTACTTATAATAAGAGAGAATTCAACATTACAAAAAATTTGAACTTTTTTTTCAAGTGGTCACTGAACCATGAAAATGAGGTCAAGGACATTGGACATGTGACTGACGGAAACTTCGTAACATGAAGCATCTATATACAAAGTATGAAGCATCCAGGTCTTCCACCTTCTAAAATATAAGCTTTTAAGAAGTGAGCTAACGCCGCCGCCGTAGCCGCCGCCGCCGCCGTAGCCGCCGCCGCCGCCGGATCACTATCCCTATGTCGAGCTTTCTGCAACAAAAGTTGCAGGCTCGACAAAAACCGTTATATAAGTTTTGATTCAACATTTCAAAGAACCACAAGAATTCATTTTTTGTTAAAATATAACTTAGTGTAATTTTGGACCCTTTGGACCTTAATATGGACTTATTTGAAAACCAGTACTAAAATCAAACAAACAGTTAGATTCAGCATATCAAAGAACCCAAGGAATTCAATAATTGATAAAATCAAACTAAAGTTTAATTTAGGACACTTTGGACCTGTTTTTGCAATTTGAAAACGGACCAAAGAGTAAATTTATAAGTCTAGATATGGTTAAATTAAGCATATCAAAGAAAAATTTGTAAGGGTTCAACGGAACCCAGTGTCTCGCCTACTTTTGCTGTTAATCGCAGACTCAACAAAAATGAGGAAAAACATCAATAAAAATTTCCCTATCGATACTGTCTTTTGATTGAAAGAAGCTTCCAAGTTTGGTAAAAAATCCAGGATAGTTTATGAATCTAAAAAATGTTTTATAAACTTTAACTGCAGACTGTATGTAATGTTAACTGGAAGAAAAACTAAGTCCATTTATAAGTAAAATACAGAAAAAGTGATTTTTTTTTTTACAAAATTTACTTCTGAATAATATCTAATGATCAGAAACAAGCTTTTGTCTAAGTTTGGTAGAAATCCAGGATAGTTTAAGAACATTATAAAAATTTTAAAAACTTAAACCACAGAGTGAATGTTTTGTTTCTGGCAAAAAAAAAAAACTAAGTCCATTTATCATGTTTATAAGTAAAATACGGAAAGTGGAAATTTATTTTTACAAAATTTTCTTCTTGATACTATCTTATGATCATAAACAAGCTTCTGTTCAAGTTTGGTACAAATCAAGGATAGTTTAAGAAAGTTATTAATTTAAAAAACTTTAACCACAGAATGAATGTAATGTTTCCTCGCAGAAAAACTAAGTTCATTTATAAGTAAAATACAGAAAAAATGGAATTTTATTTTTACAAAATTTACTTCTGGATACTTTCTTATGATCATAAACAAGCTTCTGTCCAAGTTTGGTAGAAATTCAGTATAGTTTAAGAAAGTTATTAAAATTTAAAAAACTTTAACCACAGAGTGAATATTTCTGGACGCCGCCGACGACGACAAAATGTAGGATCGCTTAGTCTCACATTTTCGACTAAAGTCGAAGGCTCGACAAAAATTTAAATTTTTTTACAAACCTCTCCCTTTTTTATAAAATATCTTTTCCCATTTCAAATTTTGTTAAAAATACATATCACTTATCATGTTATAGCGAACCCTATGATAGTTTTCCATAGATTCACCTGCAAGTTACCTGTCGATTTAAACTTTTGGCAGTTCTATTGTCCCATCTAACAAAATACAACAGGTATTGTTCTCTGTATAGTTTATTCACCAGGACCTTTAAATTTCTTCTAGGAGAAATATATCACTCATTGATTAATATACCTGAACAAAAAATTGAACTGTCAATGATGAAAAAATACTTATACCAATACTAAGAAAGGACTCACAAAACTGCATGTGGTGTTGTATTTATTCAATACCAAAAACTCGTTTTTAATGTGTTTAATATTAATAATGATTTAAAAATTAAAAGTTGATTTCTGATCAAATATTCAATAAATATTTTTGTGTGTTTGATAAATAAAAATTTGAATATTATTATTTTTAAATTAAGGTCTTCATAAACATAGTCTATAAATCAACAACAACAAAAACCATGCAAATTGGAAAATACTAAAAAATGTGTCTAAAATAAACTTTTTATTATTAAATCAGATTTTATATTGAACAGATTGAAAATATATTAATGATATATTGAATAAATACAATATTGCATACAGTTTATGTGAGTTTATAGAAGTATTTCAATAAAAAAACAGATAATTTTTTGGTCAGGTAAATTAATCAATGAGTGATATATTTCTCCTAGAAGAAATTTAAAGGTCCTGGTAAATGAACTATACAGAGAACAATACCTGTTGTATTTGTTAGATGGGACAATAGAACTGCCAAAAGTTTAAATCGACAGGTAACTTGTAGGTGAATCTATGGAAAACTATCATAGGGTTCGCAATAATAAGTTCTACTTTAGGGTTGTTAGTTCAAAAACTAAATTGAATACATATTTTATACCTCTTCTATTCCATGGAACTGGATCCTCAGAAATATCTGTGAGCTTTTTCACATCCACCTTTACATTTATTTGATCTAGCTCCAACCTATTCACATCTTTTTTAAATCTCTTTGCCTGCTGATTTGATACATTTTGTTTGTGCTGTAGCAAATTATGAGATCTTTTTAAATTTGCATGGCGAAACGTTAACACCTTCATGTCTTTCTTAGATTTGTCATGATCTAATTTTATCTTTTTTATATCTTGTTTTACTTCTGTATCAAGTGATTGTTTGATTAATTCAATGTCCACTTTAGCCTGGTTTAAGTCTCGTAATATTTCTTGGCTTGACATGTCCAGTGGTTTTGTCATCAACTGATCACATTCTTGTTTCATTGCGTTTCCTCCTATTCTAAGAATAGCCTTGAAAAGAAAACAAACTAGTTGACTAAGTAAGTATAACATTTTGTTTTGCCAAAATAACATTACATAAACTGTTTGATAAAGGGATATTGGGATGAAATGTCTCATTGGCAATCATACCACATCTTCTCTTTATATTCATACACAGTCACAGGTTTCATAGGAAGAATGAAAAGAAGCAAGCTTCAATATTTAACTTTACATTCCCTTAATAACTATACAGCTAATGTCCTCGTACTAAATAATTCAAAGTTTGGGTATAGTTTAATGCATCTATCCCATGGAACTTTAAATAAAGCAAACAGATTATTCAGTATATATAACAAGAGTGCACACGCTGAAATGTCTCGCCTTCTTTACTAATCAATGATATTATGTTGATAGTCCTAAATATAAAGCTTTATTTCAACTGTCACATAAACTCAACATTAACCAAGAAAATGAAACATTGATTAATGAACAATATGAAAATGAGGTCAAGGTCAGATGGACAATGCAAGGCAGACATGAAAATAGCTAACAATTCTTCCATACAACAAATGTATTGCTTATAGATTAAACCAGGTGCTCCGCAGGGCGCAGCTTTATACGACCGCAGAGGTCGAACCCTGAACAGTTGGGGCAAGTATGGACAAAACATTCAAGCGTGATACAGCTCTGAATTTGGATTGTGATCAAATTTTTGACATTACATGGTTTTTTTTTTACACAAAACAAATGTCAAGATTTTACAAATCAATTAAAGATTTCTTCTTCAAACTTTTTAAATCTAAAATTAAATAGTTGACACAGCATAGGTTTCTGACACAGAATGAATGTGGTCTAATGAACTTAAAAGTTTTTTTTTTGCCTTTGAGCAATTCACTATGCTGTTGAATATTAATCCTCTCTGACAAAAAAATGTTTGAAGACATTTTCTTTTTATTTATGAAATCTGAAATGAGAAAAATTTAACCCCCCTTTTTTTTTCACATCCCTGTTTCCCTTTTTTCAAAACTGATATCAATTCAAATTTCTAAAGGAGTTTGCAACAATAACTACTCTTTTAAATACATCATAAAATATTAAAATGTAAAATAAAGTGCTTGTTATCTCTGAATGGTAAAGATTGGTTGGTAGTAAAAGTGAATATATATTGTTTATTGTATAAAACAATAAAAAAAACTTCATCATCAACATTTTATATTGGCAAATTTCCAATGAAGTTATTTACATAAAGTTATTGGCAAATAAAAATAGAAAATGACATCATAGTCATGTCTGGCAAATGTCCAACATACATTATCTAAAAACATTTTAGATAAGATAAGGAAAAAAAGCTTCATCAGCAACATTTTATATTGGCAAATTTCCAATGAAGTTATTTACATAAAGTTATTGGCAAATAAAAATAGAAAATGACATCATAGTCATGTCTGGCAAATTTCCAACATATATTATCAACTACTATTCTATACAAAGAAAGATAACTCCAACTGAAAATTAATTGCTATTGCACAATATTGTGCAATTAGATATTTCTTGCTATTGTGCAATACTGTGCAATTGAAAATTTCTTGCTATTGCACAATACTTGATATGGAATCCTGATTTGGACCAACTTGAAAACTGGGCCCATAATCAAAAATCAAAGTACTTATTTAGATAAAGCATATCAAATAAGCCCAAGAATTTAATTTTTGTTAAAATCAAACTTTGTTTAATTTTGGACCCTTTGGACCTTAATGTAGACCAATTTGAAAACTGGACCAAAAATTAAGAATCTACATACACAGTTAGATTTGGCATATCAAAGAAGCCATTTATTCAATTTTTGATGAAATCAAACAAAGTTTAATTTTGGACCCCCATTTGGACCAACTTGAAAACTAGGCCAATAATTAAAAATCTAAGTACATTTTTAAATTCAGCATATCAAAGAACCCCAAGGATTCAATTTTTGTTTGAATCAAACTAAATTTAATTTTGGACCCTTTGGACCTTAATGTAGACCAATTTGAAAA